>NW_020216564.1:0-5410 GCF_003070985.1 Temnothorax curvispinosus | reverse complement strand
ATAATTAATTTGACGTAAAAAATTAACGAGTCCACGTCGACATAGGATTGCAAAAGGGAAAGATTAACGCCAAATATCGAAGAAGTTGCTGCATGTGAAGTTAGAATTTGTAATCTATGTAAGAAAAATGTTTAACGTATGAAGAATAGTTTGCTAGACGGTGAAACGATTCCAAGTTAATTGAATTATAAGAGGAGGGTATTTACACCCAGACACAGAAAAAAATATGCTTTCTTGCGTCATTAGATATCGGAAGTGACCAGTGAGAAAATTTACATTGATTTCTATTGCGAGAGAATTAATGCGGATCAATCGATCAACTTTGCTCTTTAACGTCATCGCGCGTCAACGAGTTATCGCGAGTGACGCGAAGACGCGAAACAAAGACTCGTTTGCAGCGGATACATTCGATAAGTGTATTCTGGTGCGTTATTGAACCATTGCCAGAAGTGCTGTCACACGATCGGGCGAGTCGTTTCTCCTGTTTCACCGATCTTGCTCGGCGCCGTTTGACGAAGCCGGCCTTATCGTTGCTAAGCCAAGAGCGGGAAACGGCATGATTTTGGAGATAATGAGCTCCCTCGCGAACATCGTTATCAGCAAGCAGCTGTCGAGCGTACATTGATATCACGAAACCTAAATCGGACGCGAGTTCTATCGCTACGTATGATATCTGCAATCGTAAAAGTGATGTGAATATTTTTAAACGCATTACGGGAGAGTTTGAGTAAAATCGATGAAGCAAAAGATAATTGGCTATTTATAATTTCATTGTTATACATCATCCGTAGAAGAGTACTGTCACAAGTTCAAAATTCACAATTTTCAGGAGAGAGAAAAGAAACAAATTTAATTCAATTTTATGCTCTTTTTTTATAGCACGATAGATAATACTTTAGGCATACTTTTTATGGGTTTGACTAAAAATCGAAATCTTTTTAGTTGTGACAATATTGTTCTAGGAGTGCGCCATAATTGAATTATTATATAATAAATTTGAATAAATTATATAATGAACATTTGTATTACTGATTATAGATAACATTCAAATCATCCAGCTTTCGTCCCGCACGAGGACTAATTAACCTCTCCGTTACGCAATAGTTTCCGCCTAGAATAAAATTTATGAATTGTGACATAGCCGACGACATTCGGTCTTCCGCGTGTCGTGTTCACGGGATGCATACGGAGTAAACGAGACGTATAAATTAGCAACGCGCGGTCCACGTACAGAAGGAGACGCGAAGGTCAAACAACGCGTTAACGAGGCTTACCGCCGTGCACACCCTAAATCCGGAAGCCTTCTGCCTTGCTATCGCACGATGCACTTCGGGAACTTGGCACCGGCCTTCGGGCACATATCCCGGGAAGGGGAAAGACCTTCGCGACCCCCTCGTATTATGGGAGTTCCAAGTTGGAGACTCGAGTATCGGAGGAATGCACTCACTTGAACTTTGTCAGTTCAATCAAATATTAATCCTTAACCTCTAAATCATTTAACAGTACGATCAGCAACGAAAATTATGTGCCACTCTCGTCGGCGACCCCCACCCCCCGCCTCTCTTCAGACTCATCCGCGGAAGGTCGAGTCTGGATTCCGGACTCTGCGAGACACGCCGTGTACCGGAAGTTTCATTCTAACCTCAAAATCAATTCTTGCCGTTCTCAAATTATTATTCGGTTCATTGCGTAACGCGAGATTACGTGACGAAGGGCGCGATGCTGTCATTGACTTTTTAGTCGTCCCTAATGTTGTTTATGTCTATAGGAAAATAGTAAGTCTCACAGCAAGTGCGAGAAGTTTCATTAACCTTCCGACACACAATGGATATATCTATACAGTTCTCTACTCAAGAAAGGAAAATAATATATAAATGCAGTCGAACGTTTTATCATAATAGCGCTTCAAGTGCGAGACCTTGTTATTTTTATCTCACAATATTATTACCTACTACCTACTATATTACAAAAATTAAGCTGTCGTGTGGAAACGTCGAACCTCGTCGCCACTCTTTTCGTACTTACTACGTGTTGGTTGGATGTAAAATCTAAGAATTGACGATAACGATACGCCGGCAAAATTGAATTGTGCCAGGCCTCAGCAATGCGGAGCGGAACAAGCTACTCACCTGCCTGCGCCGAAACCAGCTGATAAAAGAGACCGGAGAAAAAGCGCTCCGTTACGAATCGAATCGCGCAAACGTTATGGCTTCTGCACACGGAACGCCGAACGCGGAAAGGCTTGTTGCCGGGAGCGTCCCGGTTTGACCACGGCCACTCACAGCCCCCGGTGCCTGGAGTTCTTCCACTGGACCAGCCAATCAGATATTTTCTTTTTTTTCTTTTATTCTCCGAACTTTTAGAATTATAGGCCTAGTTTACAGTGTTTACACCGATCACTTGATACGCGTATTAAATAGTAAATAACTAGCAAATAAGTCTGATTATTGGCTGATCAGTTCAAATATACTATTTGATACGCGTATCAAGAGATCGGTGTAAACTAGGCCATAAAAAGAAATAAACTTATATTATGGGTCCAGTGAGACGTGAATATTGAAACAGCGGAATATGCCCTAATATTTATCTCATATTTATGTATTAAATAATTTATTTGCATGCTATATTTTGTTTTGTTTTGCTTCTTTTAGGTTAGGAGCGTCAGCGCCTTCAACCCTGCCTTTGGGTTATATAGCGCTTGAGGTTAGGTATATCTGGTATATCAATACACGTGTTGCATCGTTGCCATTCGTTACATGTTGCATTCACGTATATACCACCATACGTCAATAGAGATTACGCTCATTCATCGCTCGACAGCGATGTGAGCGATGTTAATTTAAAATCTCTTTCACGAACGAGTTGCAAATGCCAAATATGAGCTTTTCCGTGTACGAGTCGCACGTGGCCCTGTGCAACAACGAACGTGTAATAATACACGATATTGACAACGGTACCGAAAACGTGATAGTCTTGCCGGATCTGGAGGCGGAGAGAAAGATAGACGTGCACAACAACGTGGACATCGAGGCATATCACATGATAACGTCTCTGACGTTCTCCGAGGATGGAAAGTATTTTGCTGTGTGCACGAATCGCAAGCAGCTGTGCCTGTACGAGACCAAGGACCTGAGGCTCCTGTCGAATCGCACGCTCACCAGGGCCGCGAGCAGAGTGAGATTCTCGCCGAGCAACGATATCGTCGTGGCGGATAAGGCCGGTGACGCCTACCTGTTCTCCACCAGCCCTCCGACGGAGACCGGGACCTTGATCTTGGGACACTTGTCGATGCTCCTCGACATACTCGTCACGCAAGACGCGAAATACGTCTTGACGACCGACAGAGACGAGAAGATAAGGGTTTCCATGTTTCCGAACTGCTACAACATTCTGTCTTACTGCCTGGGACATGCAAAATTCGTGACGAATATCTCGGAGTTGCCGCACGAGAAGAGGATCCTGATATCGTGCGGCGGTGACGGGGTCTTTAAGTTGTGGGACTATAAGCGCGGAAGTGAACTTATGTCTGTAAACTTTTGCGACAAGGTACCGAGGTGCGACATTGAAAAGTTCAACCAGGATCTCCATGACTGTAATTACGACGAATCCGTAGATATACTGCCTGTCAAGTATCTCAGAGTGTCTCGTCTTAGTAGAATAGAATCTTTAATTGTGATAAGTTTTTATAACAGCAAGGTACTGTTAGTTTATAGGATTAGCGGTGACAATGATACACGGTTAAAGGCAAATTATTTGGAATCCATAACTGTACAAGCTGAACCTGTGGAATGTCTCTTACACAAACAAGATTTGTGGATATTAACGGATGTAGGATTTCAAGTGTACAAATTTGAAAATGATAAATTTGTAACTCACGATGCTCTAAATTCCACTATCAAGCGTCTCGATATGTCCTGGCAAATTTTAAAAGACACTATCGTTAAACGGAATTTGTTTCCAGTTTTATATAAAAGAAATTATGACAATGCGCAGGAATATCAAGAAAGGAAGAAGATCCGTCTTGCGGGCAATACAGAGTAGATATAATACCATTTTTACAAATGTTATAAATACAATGATCACGCTGAGTATTTTGTAAAGTACGTGCAAATAAATAATTTGCAATAACCGAACGAAATAGAGAGAAAAACAAAGGTCTATATTTATTTTACATCAATCGTCTTAGATCATACCAATGTTATTGTATTATACAAATTTGCTAATGTGTGTTAATGCTGATTAAACTTTCAGAAATATATAATTTCACTATGGAGGATACAAATAATTGTAGCAAGGTAATATTGAATGAACTTGTAGCATACAAAAAGTAATAGACATCTAATATTATTTTTGTAATATAAAACGATAGTCATTGGTAACATTATGTCAAAAGTTACACAGGTTTATAATCTAGTTTAGATTCGAGTTTCTTGTTGTCAGAAACCTTTCTGACGGCTTTCATGAAATCTTCTTGTATTACATATTCTCTTTCTAATCGTATTGCAAACAGGCCGGCCTCGGTGCACACGTTTCTTAAGTCAGCGCCGTTGAATCCATCCGAGAGTTTAACCACTGCCTCATAATCTGTTATTTGCATGAATAATATTCATGTAATATTGTAAAACGGAATATTTAAAATAAAAAATACGGGACGAATAAATTTCTTACCGATTTCACCATGTTTGGCAATTGGCAGGGCATGTATTTTCAAAATTTCTAAACGAGCTTGTTCGTTAGGGAGCGGTATTTCGATCTTTCTGTCCAGTCTTCCCGGCCGCAATAACGCGGGATCCAAGGTATCAGGCCTATTTGTAGCCATTATCATTTTAACTTGACCCAAAGAATCAAATCCATCCATCTGATTCAACAATTCCATCAAGGTTCTCTGGATTTCGCGATCAGCACTTGTCCCTTCCGAAAATCTGCGGCCACCTATACATATATATGAAGCCAAATATATTAATATCTTTAATTCTCTTTTAACTCAGATACTTTTTACTTATAAATATCGTGCACCCACCAATAGCGTCAATTTCATCCATAAATATAATACAAGGTTGATGATCACGAGCGTAATTAAACATCTCTCTAATCAGTCTAGCTGATTCTCCAATATATTTATCGACAATCGCGCTCGAAACAACTTTCAAGAAATTTGCGTCTAACTGACTGGCAACAGCTCTCGCCAGTAATGTTTTTCCAGTACCGGGAGGACCGTACAATAAGCATCCCTTGGGAGGAGTGATCCCGACTCTTTGGAAAAGTTCAGGATTTAATAATGGCAATTCTATAACTTCGCGCAATTCGCGTATCTGCTCGCTCAAACCACCGATTGCGGAATATGTCACATCGCCAGGATCTTCATGAGACATGTTATAAACTAACGGATCAACCTAGAAGCAACAACAAA
>NW_020216563.1:419-1871 GCF_003070985.1 Temnothorax curvispinosus | reverse complement strand
CGTGGTTAGTTGTTGTCGACGCGTCGATTGAACAACTAACCACGTTTCGGTATCGCAAAGTCGTTAAATCCTTTTCTGTATCGACCATTCGAAATCGCGCTGTCCTTGTCTATCACCACAAATCCGTACTTTTGTTGCCAACACGTATGACACAATTTACTGAAATCATCGTAAGACATATCTGTGTTTACGTGATCGTTGTATATGTGTTTCAGATTGGTACCATCCTGTTTGAACAGAATCAATAAATTCGCGTTGTCGCGTATAAGATGCTTCGGTATCTTCGCATACGTCTGACAAAGATAGAAAGAGTCAACGTCCGCGTGCCGGCCCATTGCAAAGTATTCTCTTATCGTATCCTGCTTGTCGCACGCCACGTCATCAAAGATAAAAATAGAATTCGGAAGCGCCTCGCTCGGCGGAAAGACGTCACTGTTATTCGAGAACGTAAAGTAGCCAATCTCTTCTATCGGTGTTAGTATATTTTCCAAATATCGATATTTCGGTTGTTGCAACGATTTCGAGTACACATACACGTTTTCGAAACGTACACCGTGCGGACTTTCCAGCAAGGTTATCAAGACGTTTGTCTTGCCGCAATTTGACGGACCGCAGATGATACCGCGTATAGAAATCGGTAGCATGCCTTCATGTTTGCGTACCTCTTTCGTTAACGGCATCCTATCGTCAAAGTTTGTCACTTTGATCGTCCGCGATTGTCGTACGAACCGCATTTTACCTCCCCTCCACAACGAATGAAATGCAGTATCGAGAAATCTGGCCTATTTATAGAGACGCGTAGAGCTGAGATGCTCAGTCTTTAAAATGTTTTTGCTCGTGTCGGTTAACAGCGATATTTACGATTTAACCGCCGAGCAGTTAAAGTATATACCAAAAGTCATTCTACTGCGACAGTTTTATAATCACATAGATTATTTGTGGGATAAGCTTCCCGAACATATCAAGGCAGATTCGGAGGTTCAGCAATATCGGCGCTGTTTAATACATTATAATTTGCCGTGTCAGCAAACGCACATCGACGGTCCGCCGCCGTTGATAAAAAACTGCGGCGAATGCCGCCAAAGATAGGTCGAGGTCTACTGAATCGCGCGATAAACGCGCTTCCAATTGAATTACATATCCCCGGCTATCAATTTTGCGGACCGGGAACTCGTTTAGAAACACGATTGGCAAGAGGTGATCGGGATATTAATCCATTGGACGCGGCGTGTCGCGAGCACGACATAGCCTACTCGCGTAGCAACGATCTCGCAGAACGACACGTGGCAGACAATATACTCGCCGCGGAAGCGCGAAAACGTGTCACCGCGAACGATTCGACTCTCGGAGAGAGAGCTGCGGCTACAGCCGTCTGGGCGGCCATGAAGGCTAAAACGAAACTCGGAATGGGTTTGAAAATGAAGAAAAAGAAGAAGACCAAGCGAATACTTC
>NW_020216563.1:0-319 GCF_003070985.1 Temnothorax curvispinosus | reverse complement strand
TAGAGGTATTTTCATGCGCGACTCGTTACCGATCGGCGGTATACGTCGAAACGAGAGCGGTATCGTGAATTTGGATAATACTGAGGGACTGGGTACTCACTGGGTGGCGTACGCGAAGAGGGGAGATCGTGCCATATATTTCGACAGTTTTGGCAATCTTCGACCACCGAGAGAATTGGTGCAGTATCTAGAGAACAATGTAATAGAGTACAATCGCACACCTTATCAGCGATACGATCAGAACAATTGCGGACAAATGTGTCTGCGTTTTTTACAGTCGGTTGACAATCAATTTAAAGACCGGCGTTACGCTGTTTAA
>NW_020216562.1:185531-213739 GCF_003070985.1 Temnothorax curvispinosus | reverse complement strand
TAGAGTGTATAGTTTTTTGTTATCTATTTTCTGGAAACCCATTTTTTTAATTTTTTTTAATTCTTACAAGTGGTGTATGTTTAAACGTTTTTAACTTAAAAATTATTAGACCGAATTTGTATTAGAAATTAGAACCATGTAAAATAGGGGTAGAATTTTCAGGGGAGTGCTATAGAGTATATAGTTTTTCGTTACCGATCTTCTGGAAACCGGTTTTTCTAATTTTTTTAATTCTTACGCGAAATAATTGATCGAATCTCGGAGAGGGAGAGGGAGAGGGGGAGGGAGGGAGGGAGAGAGAGAGAGAGAGAGAGAGAGTGTTTTAGTGTGTAATTACACATGTCCTCCGGGGCGAAGCCCGGGTAACCAGCTAGTTTTATTATAATATTTTTAACATAAAATATGAACTATCTCGTAAAGTATTCACTTTTCGATGACTTTACCTTCATACTTTTATACAAAGAATAATGAAAGGAAGCGAATAATAATAAAATTTTTACATTTGCAATTTTGCAAAATTGAATGCGTCTATAAAATGCAATCAAATTTTTTTAAATATTCTTTTTTTTACAACAATCGATTCCTTTTATTATTCTACGTATAAAAGTATGAAGGAAAAGACAGTTCATATTTTATATTAAAAATATTATAATAAAATTTTAAATATCTCAGGAAATTCTTAACGAAAGAGAGCTTTTTTATAGTGTTTTGAAAACATCTTGATGAAATCTACAACTTTTATTTTAAAGAAAAAATCAAGTTCCATTTAAGAAATTAGTCTCCTTTAAAATTTCTTGAAAATGACATGTATGACACGTCTTATATTGGAACCATGTGTCCTCCTTAAAACCAAACAACTTTCGTTTTAGGCATTTCTTTATGTATATATTACAGATTAAGGCATTCTAAAACTGACGTAGCATAATTATATTCTAAATAGAGTTAATTATTAATTATAACTATATTTACATTTCTTTATTTTGTTTTTTATTTTCTGATTCAACAGGAATACATTTATTTATTTTCTCTACTTATTTATTTATTTTTATATGTGCTTTTTAATAGTTTTTCAGGAAAAATTAATCTAAATATAAAAGTACAGTAAAATTTAAATTTGGTAGAAAAAGTGTTTATCTTTAAACGCACATAAAAAATATTTTATTATGAGTCTAAATAAATTCAGGTACTATCTATGTGGCTCAAATATCTTATTACTTTAGGATTAAATGTCATATAAAGGTTCAATGGTCGCAGAATGTGATTAATATGACGTTTAAATATAAAATAATGGTGGTAGATTAATTTAATCGATAAATAAAAAAGATTTTAATGTTTAGAATAAAGTTGCAGTACGTGAGAAACCGAGTTATACTTTATGTGATTCAAGTAAATTACCAATTTGTAATAATATAAAGAATTCTCTTATAAATATACCTCAATGACACAAATATAAGTATTTATAAATGTACTTGTTAGATATATATGAAAAGAAAATTATCTTTTATATGTATGTATTATATCGCATCATTGATTTGTCGCAAAATGTAAGCTTGTCATCTGATGTAAGATGTAAAAAGCGTTGGTCATCCGTGTACGCATCATTGTATGTACATGAGGATAATTCGCGATGTAAAATGGGGCAAGGAATTGCGGTAAACGTATGGTCAGCCCCGACCCAGCATAAGATCGGATAATGTGTGGACACTTCGTGTTCTCTGGCCGCACGGCGGCAGCGAACTGGCCGTCGCGAACGCGCGCGACCAAAGAATGAATATTCAACAGTAAACACCAGTAATGCTTGTGAAGGGTTCGCAAAAAGGGTTCGGTGCTGCTGAGCACTCGTTGGTCGACCCGACGCAGCGGCGAACCGGCGAAGTACCGTGACTTGTGCGGACCTCGCGCGCACCAGCTGAGAGGGATGTTGTTTACGATATTACATCTATAATACCAGTCAAGTGGCCAACGTCCGGCCAACATCGCCGTAATCTCCTCTGCGCCAGGACCGCGGCTCTTGCCCAGATACAGCACGTCGCACTAGAATTATAATAATATTCAGCGCGCGGTTATGTGCACCACCGCATTAACGCCTTTCCTTAAGTGCTCTACAGATGAAATTCATGAAATGTCATCACGTGCACATCGGAGCTTTTTGTGAGTTGTCAGAGATTACGTACGCCATATTACGCGAAGTAAAATTTATTCAATTTGAAAGAATAAAGTAACTTATCTCTGGTTAAAAAGTTTTCTTATAAACACTCATTAAAAATATCTTATTTGGTTGCGTAGATATAATGTTTAATCCTATAATAACTTTATTTTTATATTATTATTATTATGCACTCTTTGTATATATATTTCTAAATTTCGTAAAATAATCTAAAAATTTTGTATAATATGTATATGCATATCTTACATTTTATTGGATTTATATTTTTAAAATCCAAGTTTTGACTCTGGAATTGATTTATTTATTTTATTTAATGCTGTCTGAAGGTTTCAAGTACATACCTCAAATGTAGATATAACAAAAACATTGTATTTCATAAAAGTATGCGCACGCGCGAGTTTCAATTTTAAAATCCTAATTTGATGTAATAGTTTTATTTAAGAAATTAATATAAATAATAAATATTTAAAGGCATTTAATTCAAATATGAAAAAATATATATGAGGTTTGACTATTCTAGTAACTTTATAGCTCTTTTTTAAGTTAACATAGAAAAAAGGGATAGAAGAAAATCTTTCACTGTTTAGTATGATCTACTAGTCTGTGACTAGAATTACCCTATATGTATATTTCAAATTTTTACAAGCGTTTATTTCAGATTCATTTATTTGAATGCATTAAAATAAAAAATATTTTTATTTTTATTCTTTTTTATAGAATAGATATATTTTGTATTGTAAATTAAAATATTTTCAAGATTTGCATATGCATAAGCATAATGTGATAGGTTGGGTCTCAGAAATGCATTAAAAACATATAGGGGAGACCGGAGCAAACTCAACACGATTTTTTACAGGCAATTTTCAACAATTAATTATAATTTTCAAGCAAATTTAATAGTACACATTTAAAAAGTGTTCCTTCATGTACAAAATTGCTTAAGAAAGTTTTTCTATATGTCGCTTAGTTTTGCCCCCAGGAAATCAAATTGAAAAATGCCGGGACAAATTCGACACTTTACCTGATCGACACAATTTGATTTGAAACTTATTTTTTATTGTCTAAAACTGAAAATACATTGTTTGTCGTGTATTTTGGAACAAAAGTTCGGAATCCTCTTCTAAAAAGAGCATCGATACTCGAATCTATCGAAGTATTGTTGTCGCTTTTCCGCGATGCCGATTGGTTCTCTCTGCTTCATGAGCGACTGTCATGGCATATTTTGACAGTTGTGTGGCTTATAGTGTATAATAATAACAGTGAAATATTAAAGTTAAATAGCGCGCGCCTGTGATATCTAGTTAAGGGGGTATTCTATTGTAAAATGCGCTTTTTTCGGGATTTTTTTACAAGAAACCAGTGAAAATTGTTAATATCAGCTTTTTATGTATATATTTTATTATTTTTAGATAATATAAAAAATATTTTTTTAAGCTAAATTAATAAATATAAATATTAATTAAACCCTATTGAATACATGGCAAAAAAACGGTGCCCGCATGATTGCGCCCATTCTGGTTGTCTGAAACAAAAAATTCAAAAAGATTCTTAATTAGTATGAGTTTGGCTATAGCATGAACTAGAATTAAGTAATAGTCATTTGTGTAACAAGTGCGGGAAGTTAAGAATTGGACACGAGTGCGGAGTTGACGCACGAGCCGAAGGCGAGTGCGATCACCCGCACGAGTGTCCAATTCTCAACCCGCACGTGTTACACACCCTATTTTATATTACAAAATGGTTAATTTTTCGACAAAAATGTTCAAATGAAAGTTGTAGAGCGTACTTTTTTACATAAGAAACACCTATAATGGTAGATACAATGATGTTTAAACGTACGTAAAGAAATTTTATGCAACACGTGCATGGAAAGTGCCCCATTACGCACGCTACGCGTGCGTGATAAACCACTTTTCAGGCACTTGCAACATAAAATAGGGAGTGTAAATCGTGTGTAAAAATAAAAATTCCCGGGTGCGATTACCGCACTCGCCTTCGGCTCGTGCGTAAACTCCGCACCCCGGAATTTTCATCTTACCTCACTTGTTACACAAATAACTATTAATTACGCACGAGGTTGTTGCGTACTATGGCTATCCATAGTCATATTATACCTAAAACTTTGAATACATTTGCTTTCAAGTAGTAAAATGATTATGAACTAACCATTATTGTTATTCTTACTATTAGGACAAGCCGCTCGTCGTATGGTGTATAAATCTATTTACGCACAATACCACGGAAAGGATAAGAGTTGGACTTTGAAAGTGCTTTTTTTTTACTTTTTTTTTTAATTTACTTTTTTGCATTTTTTTATTTACTTTTTTTTATTTACTATTTTGTTTTTTTTTATATATATTTTTGAAGTTTTTTTAATTTTTATGTTTTAATATAATATATTAACGCGAAGAAACTTATATATCTTAAGGCTCTGGCAGGATCGAACGCAACGGACGGACGCACGCAACGCTAAACGGAGATCATATCACGTACGTTTGGGCAGTATTGTATCTACCATTATAGATGTTTCTTATGTAAAAAAATACGCTCTACAACTTTCATTTAAACATTTTTGTCGAAAAGTTAACCACAAAAAAGTTATGGCGTAATTTATTAGAGAAAATATACAAAAAATTTCGAAAATTTGACTTTACGCCAAATTTCACTGTATTAATGATATATTTGACTATTTTATAATGCATATTCGTAAAGTTTACACTTTTCTGAATAAAATTTGATACTAATAATTTTAATTTTATCAAGCCAAAGATGTGAAAAAAAATCGAGAAGAATCCTACTGTACTCTATGTTCAAGACGTTATTTTGTATTGTTCCGACGCGCGAACTTTTGTTTATTTACTTGTCACACGATGTACTTTCGATATTTCATAGTTAGAGCTGGTTATCTCGTCGTTGCCGGTTCGGTAACAAATTTCGGGGTGAGTTGCAGGTCTACAAGAAAAGCGCATTTTACAATAAAATACTCCCTTAAGTAAAACACTCATTGGAAATAATGAGAACAAAACTTGTTAAACTTTCAATTCTTTTCATCTAAACTCATGTCTGAAAAACAATTTATGCAAGTAAATTCGCGATCGGACGTGCACGCACATTTGTTATGAGCCATATGACTACATGACAAGCATCGTTTGTTATTGGGAGCCAATGAAACGGCGTGATGTCGACTTTGCCCCGAACCTCGTTTTTCACTTTTGTCACTCCAAAAACATGAAAATTTTGAAAATATGCAAAAACTATTATCGGATTCGTATAGAGGATCAAATTTCCCATCAAAATCACATATAAGTTCGCAACAGTAAAACTGGATGAAAGAGTAGAAATTTTCAAGAGATCAGAAAAATTACTTTTCACCATCAAAAACACTTATGTCGCGTTAAAAATTACACCATAACTTTGAATGTCACCAAATTCCGTTCATAATACTGGCACATAAAGACGCATTTATAGTAGGAAAGGCAAGTTTCTACGATAGATTTAAATTGGCAAAAAGCCTAGTGTCAAGTTTGCCCCGGTGTCGAGTTTGCTCCGGTCTCCCATAATCATGATACATATGATACATGAATAAATTTCTAAACAATTAATATATAACAAATAAAAAAATGTTATTTTTAAATGAAAGATTCTTTTTTATTTAAATTTGAATATTTATTTACATACATATATATTTTTTAAAATTGTATTCAAGATAAATTTTATTTAGATATTCTATTTCAATAACAATACATACTGATCTATAATATGGAAAGATTTTTAGGAAATATTTTTACTTTTTAACTAATTTTCCTAACGTTTTTACAAACAGTTATTTAATAAATAATAGTCAGTAAAGTGATTCTTTATTATTATAATCTCTATTATTGTCGTTTTTTTTCTCAGAATCATAATAGATTTTATTAAAAATTTACTGAAAATATCGATAAGTGGACATAGCTATATAGAGTCAGCTTTAAAAAATTATTCTTTTAGTATTACAAACAAAGTTTTATTTTGGTTGTTATTTTATTTAAGCTATTATATAACTATATTATATACATATATATATATATATATATATATATATATATATATATATAATTACATTGAGATTTATTTTAACTATAGCAATAGTAGTCGACAATAGCGAGTGGTTCTAGTAGGTACAGTCCTTAACGAGATCTAGATCATATAATCAATAAATGTTGGGTCAATGTTTGTATATATATTACGTATACATATTAAATACTTTTACATGTATTTCAGAGCCGCTATGAAATAAAAAATTCCAAAATAATTTCATAAAATTGCTATCACTTACAATTAGTGACTGACATTACTTACATATTCGTTATGTGTAATTAATACAATGATATTACCAATGTCGACTATCTGCTGCAGAAGTTGGTAGCCGAAGGACAAACATCGCTATGGAGAGGGGCCGGTGTTTTGATTCTGGCTGTTATAGAGAAGACATATATCACTGATTCACCCCCATTGCTTATAGAAGGCAATAGTTAGGGTAGTAGGATGTTGGGAGGGCCGAATAGACGTGCAGAATTTATTACCACGCTCGATATATATGATTATTTAAATCTTTTTCAGACCTCTTGTCGCATCATTCAACATTATCGCTATTGAGCATTTAAAATTTTATTACTGAAGCAGTTTTTCTTTCTCTAGTTGATCCTTTTCTATTTGTATTTTATGTATTCTATACGTCTATCGTATGTCCAAAATTCTCTGAATTATCTAGATTGGACTAATAGCCCTCTGTTAGTCAAAACTTTAAAATGTCCAGAACTTTTATTTTCTTGTGAAAATATTTATGCTTAATGAGTCGAATTGTTTAATTAAAACAAATATATCAAACATTTAGTATCAGCGATTTCATACAAGTCATACTCAAAATCTCGACATTATGACATAATTAAAAAATGAATTTTTATTATAATATTATGAAATCTTTCAATTACTATCATACATAATAATATACCTACTTTCTATTTTGTAAAGGGTAAAGGATATATATTTTATATATATATTTATATATACATTTATAATAAAAAAACCTCTTGTTATCCGCTTTTTGCATTCAATAATTGTTAAAAATTAAAATTATGTAGCATAATTATAGGTCAATTATGTCACAGATCGCAATTACACATTGTTTCGTGTATACAATTTTTATGCATTATGCAAACAAAAGAAGTGGCTTGCTCTCTCTCTCTCTCCCCTTCTCTCCCTTCTCTCCCTCTACCCCTCTCTCCTTCTCTCCCTCTCCCCCTCCCTTCCTTTCCTCTCTCTTCCTTTTCTCCCCCTCTCCTCTATCCGCGCACGCATAAACACACACGTGCGCACACACATCTTTTTGATATAAAATTATATATATTATTTATTTTATGAGAAATATAAATTTTATAAAATAGACAGTTATTATCTCTAGTTTATCTTATAGAATAGATTATAGTGATTATAGAATTATTTTATAATAAACAAAACAAGAAACTTTCTTGTGACCACATTCGGTCGGTGGAGTCATTCAAGTTCACGGATTGAAACGAGAGATTGGATTCTGTTCGTGACAAAAATATTCGAAGCACAAGGGCACATTTCACGCCTAATTTCTCTTGAATTCCATGCTGAATATTCTTCGATTTCATGCGGGCTACGTGTCATTTATCTCACAGACGTTGGGAATTCTCATCACTTGCAGGTGGTTCTCATTTCAATGTCAATTTATCGATATTAACAAACTTTTTTGTTACATCGCAACTTTATAGAAAAAATTGCCACACAGAAGTTTTTAGAAAACAAATTTTCTAATGAATACATACAGTTTGTCACACAACTTTTACTGTAATAATAGATTTTTTAATTTTGAGTTGAATAATTAAAGATTTTTTATTAATATTTAATATTTATTTTATATTCTGTAGCATCCTATACTTTTTATTTACATAATATAAAAAATGTCTATCCTGATAATCTGATTGCATAATATTTTCAGATCATAAATAATATGAAGAATATGTATATATATTATATAGATAACAATTCCGCATTATTACATTTTTGCAGCCATCTTCAACGGAATCACTTATACTTAACTTTCTTAAATATTGATAATCTAGTTACATTTAGATTAAGTGTTCCCCAAAATTTGTAATTCTGGGCTTAGGTATTGGCTTGATATATGTATATCGGCTTTCACGCCTATTGCCTTCCTTTTTCTTAAGATGAAGACAGAAAAAGAAAGGCAATAAGCGTGAACGTTGACACACGTCAAGTCGGATCAATGCTCAGAATTATATACCTTGGACACCAGACACCACTGATTTAAATACCTACATAACAATTAAGTTAGACTTTATCTTCTATACAACTTTTTAACAATAACATTACACGTGCAAATATTCATTTATTTAAGATACATCAAAAAATAAACATTAATTTATTATAAGTAAAGTTGAAATTTAAATATATTAAACTTATTAAATATATCCACGTTGTTTATCAAACGTAAATCTACAATATGGATATATGTATAAATTTGAAATTAATTTTTATTTTTATTATGCAAGTATTTTTCTAAAGATATGGCATTGATTTTATTTATTTAGTTAATTTATTTCATACAAATAATATTATTACGCTATACTAAGATTAAGTTCTGACCATAAAATGACGTTTTTTCCCTAATCCTAATTGACTGATTTATTTTACTTATTATTTCTTTTTGTTTAATGACATTATTTATTACTTATTTACATTTAAGTTAGCCATAATAAACTGTATGAAGAAATTGTATTAATTTTAGACTAGCTAATTTAAACAAGATTTAAAATTAAAACTTAAGATTTCTGTACGTATTTTATTGGTAAAAGTTTAATAAAAAAGAAATTGTCTAAAAATAACTTTATACAACCTTATTACATACGTTCGGCAGCCCATTATTAAATAACAACAAGAGCAAAATGATTAGAGCCAACTTTATACGCAATCAAAGGTTCATATACGAATTTACGAAAACAAAGCTTCCTCTATGAGGAAGCAATAGCAAATATCAAAAAATAGAAACAAAAGTTGCAAATCCGACTGTTCCCTCTCTAAAAATGGCATGTTAACTGAGTGAATTTCATTTGTATCGAAGAATTGAGGTCTCTTTTCCGCGATATGCTGATTGGTTGTCTCGAATTTTGCATTGCGGCGTGTTTTACTTGTGTCGCTTCTGTGTCTGTCAATTTCGAAAAACTTTTTACTAAATGGCGCGCGCGTAGCGCGCGCTTGTAGTGTTCTAGTATAATAAAATGTATAAGAGTACGATTTCACACACGCGAAGATTTATTGTTTTTTTACCATTCAATTTTAATTATTTAATTTGCGGATTTTGTCAATTACTTACTTCATAAACGTATAGTTAAATACTATAACATTTATATCTACCAAATTGATATATTAATTTATATTATTATAGGTTTTATCATTATGTAATAGTTTACTATTCAAAATCAATAGAAAGTTGCACGAAAATAATATAAAGAAAGTATTTCTGAAACACCGGGTAAATAAGTAATGAAAGCTTGATCCTACGACTGTGGCTTTGTAAAATTTCATATCCATTCATTGTGATAAGGAGCTTAAAAAATATTAAATGTATTAAATTTAATTATTTAAACAAGTTTCTATTTTTTAAATAAATATTGTTTGTTTCATTTTCTAGTACATATGTGCTCTATATGTGAGTTGCAAGGGGATGCTGGAGCCGTAGCCGAACTCGATCAACGTCGATAAAGAAGTGCTCACCGACTATATCTGTCCTTGTATAGACAAAGATATAGACAAGGATAGCACGCTACATTGCACGCACACATACGCACGATGCACATCGACATTATACTTTTATATTACGCTTCCAAATCTTGATTTGGAGGGTTTATCGATGTTTTTCTTGTTGTGCAATTCGGGGGAACTTGTTTTCGCGTTCGTACCAATGGTATATCTCTTATATGAAATACATCTTGTGACGAGCTGACAGCTCGCCGCAACTCGATACGCCATATTGGGATAAAAGTAGGATAAGGAAATCTGTACTTCCGTAATTTTTTCTCGTTTTCTATATAAAATCGGAGTTCCCCCGAATCATTAATGTATGTACTGCAATTCTGGAGAAGGATTTTTAATTCTGTCAAATTAATACGACGCTACGTGCCGACAAAAAATGCCGGTAAAACAGACGGCTCCAGCATCCCCTTAACGGATGTAACGTGTAATTGCACATTCTGGTCTGCTATCATTCCAAATATTCTATTTGATTATTAAAAATGCGTGAAAAGATAATTGGGTCTGATAATTTAAATAACATAATTCCATTAATTGTTTACTCTTATATATAAATAAACTTTAATAAATTTTTAATTAAAAAACTAAATTTGTCAAATTTAGCATTATTGATGTTTAATGTTAAGAATTGAAAAGTAGCAGTAATATATATTGCTTTGATATTTCTGCTAAAAAAATATAATAAAAATTAATCAGGGAGTTTTTCATTAAAATCATCATAAGATCACGTATTGTGGGACTGGCTGTAAAATGTGCACTCTGTGCACGCCTGTGCGTGCATGTACAGAGATTATGTTTACAAATATATATATATATATATATATATATATATATACGAATAAATAAAATAAAAACATTGATTATTAATAGTTAAAATTAATTAGTGATGTATGAGTGTGATAGTAACATCTCATACTTTTGTATCTGTTTTTAATTTTTTTAAATATAAAATGTAATCATACTTCATGGTTGATATTTATTTGAGGAACCTTAAGAAATGCGACAAAGTAATTTAACTATAAATATAGTTGACTAAAAATTTTGTTTGCATAGAATATTACTTACTTTGTGCTAAATTAATATAGTTTTAGTTATTAACATGGATGTCCAAAACCATTTTGAGAAGAAACACTTTGGTTAGTCTGTGTGTGCCATGTCCTACTATATCTATGTACTTTTTTCTCGTCGGTGCTCGCACGCATGCATCGTACATACATACCGCACACACGAGCAAACGCAGGCCCAGAAATTCATTAGAGGTATCTGATATTTCTGGTGGGTGCTTCGCGCCAGAATAAATCATACGTGCGGGCGGTCGAAAGCGTTTTGCCGGTACGCCGAGCTTCTTTCTCGGTGCACACACGATCTATCCGTTTTATCTCGATCGTAACATGGAAGGGATAGGGTAGGGTGGCGGGATAATACGCATGCGAGGGCGAGTGCAAGGATAGAAAAAAAATAAGGGGAAACGAAGAGAAGAAAAGAGAGAGAGAGAGAGAGAGAGAGAGGGAGGGAGGGAGAGGGGGGAGAAAAAGGGGAAAGGGAAACGCGTGTCCTCCAGCAGCACGAGAACGAGAAAGAGGGTTAAACGTTCGAACGTGATCCCAGCTTAAACCGATCGTGGACATCGAGCAAATCTCGTTACCGAACTCGACCGTCCCCTCCTCGTTCTCCTCTACTTCTTACGCGCGGACATATCGAAGGGTGGTTTATATATACTCGACTTGAGCAGGAGAACCGTCTAAGGAGCTTCTCATTCCGCCGTTCGATCGACTCAATCTTAGTAGCATTCGTGGTCAACGAAGCGTGCCGCGACTTCCCATACCTTTATCTATATAGATTTGAAATTAATTTTGATATATATTGCACGATTGAAAACTCACTCGCTTTGCTGCGTTTGATCATAACCGCAGAGGCGATGGACAAGTCTTTTTCAAATATTGCGATTGGAGATTGAATAAGAAAGTCCGGTTATCCTACAGAGAACTAATCTCACTTCAACAAAAGATAATAGTAAATCTTCGTACTTGCGTAACAAAGAGATTGATTTCGGGAAAAAAAACTTGCTTGAAAAAAAAAGAGTTAGAGAAAGGAAAGTGAGAAAGAATGGAGATTCTAAAAGTTATTTTATTTCTCTGTTCTGAGTTTAAATCAACAATGAATAATATATAAGAATCTAATTACATCTACATTTGTAGCAAAAATATTACTTTTAAATGTGCATATTAAATATAATGGAATTTCAAACACTTTTATGTAACATTAAAGATTTTACTAACATAAAATACATATACATATTTACACAAAAAGAAAGAATGTTCTTGATTTGAAAATATCTTCAGTAGTTTTAACGTGGAAATCTTGAAATGAGATTATATTGCGTTAAACTTACTTGAAGAAAACTTTAAATGAAGTCATTATATAGTCAATATAGTGCAACCAAGAAAAAAATATTGAAATAAAAAATTAAAATTTTTATAAAAAGATTATAATGATCTTGCTTATATATGAAACAATTTATATCTTCTTATAAGAATTTCAACTTTTTATTTCAACATTTTTTTTCTTGGTTGCACTATATAATGACTTCATTCAAGCAAGTTTTGTTTAAGTAAATTTAACGCAATATAATCTCATTTCAAGATTTCCACGTTGAAACTAAAAATATTTTCAAATCAGGTATATTCATTTTTTCTGTGTACTTATTTACTTATATTATAATAAAAAATTAATTTTAAATAAAGTTTTAGTCAAATAGAAAAATTCTTCAAGTCAATCATTATAACTTTCTATCTTTACTAAATATTTTTAGTAAATAATAATAATATCTTAACATAAGGTATAATATGTTCATATTACGCTCACCACTAAATTTATCAAAGCTATTTCTTTGATAAGATCGATTAATATAACTCATTTAAAGTTAATAACATGTCTAAAAAAAGAAAATTAATTTTTATTCCAAAAATACATTAAGAAAATAATAGCATGTTTTAAATAAACGTAATATATATACCGGGTGTCTGAGACCACCCGTCCACCCCTTTTCTTTCAAAAACTAAGCATTTTAGAGAAAAACGTTCCAGACAAAAATTGTATGGTTTTGAGGGGAACATAAGATGGTGTCATTGATTTGACCTTGGGTGGCATCATTAAGAACAGGTTAAAGACACCTTTAGTTTCTTAAATGGAATTCCATATTTTTTATTGCATATTCTTATAGCTTATGTCGAGAGCTTTCCAAAACACTATAATTAAGTATTTTTTCATTAAGTACTTTTCGAGTTATAAGGCTTGAAAGTTACAGTATTGTGACATAATATTTTGTTAAGTATTTATAATTCAAATTCCTTACTTTTTATTTTTGCAAACAATACGAATCAATTAATGTAAAGAAAACACAATTTTCTTAAAGAAAAACTTGTTGTGTAACTGTTTATTGCATATTCATTTATTTTCTTATATATATATATATATATCGTATCTAATTAGAATACAAAATCACCGCATTGTATTCTGCATAGTATTTAAAAATTTATTTGTCTTTTTTACAATGTTGTAAATACTGTCAATGTATGAATTACTTACATTTTATTGAATTTGGATTAATTTCAATTTGTAGTTTCATGAATCAAAAGCGTTTTGCTCTATAATCAAGTTCTAAATTAAAGCACCCATACACTACAAGAACTTTCAGAAATATCTAAGAAATGTTTTATTCGATAGGTTGAAACATCTCATAAATATCTCAAAATGTTTCTGCAACAGCTTTGAAACATCTCTGGAATAGCAAAATGTCCGCGATTCTTGCACTTGAAACCTTTCTGAAACCGTGCTGAAAGGTTACCAAAATATATCTGAAACCTTTCAGAGATATTTAAAAAATGTTCATCTGATGGAGTTGAAACGTGTCATAAATATTTCAAAATGTTTCTGCAACATCTCTGACAGCTTTGGAATAGCAAAATGTCCGCGATTCTCGCACTTGAAACCTTTCTGAAAAAGTGTGTTAAAAGGTTTCCGAAATATATTGCCGTTTTTTTTTTATTCGGGCGGTCACCCATCCAAGTAGTAACCGCATTCAAAGTTGCTTGACTTCCATGATCGAACGGGCTAGTGACGATCCTCTGGTCCTAATGCTTAATTCCTTTTAGCTTATGTTCATATCGTATATAAGCATCTTTAGTGTTCAAAAATTTGAAATTATTTATTAACTGGCAAATATTAAAAACAACGCAACAACAATTGATATATTATAAATATTAATATAAAAGATTCGTATATCATTACATAATATAATATTAATAATTTATATCTGAGAAAAGCAAAAAACCCTACATATGATGGGTGTGGTTTTTAGGGCTGCAATTAAAAATTTCTAAATTCGTCTATATTTACTTCTCCTAGATGTGTATAAAGTTTCATCAAAAACTCAACTAAAAGGTTTGCAAAATTATATTTTATAAAATGTTTCCGAAATAACTTAATTAAAAATTTTCATTGCGTGAGAAAAGTTTCAGAAACAGCTCAACTGAAAAGTTTACAAAATTATTTCATATGAAACGATTCAGAAATTACTTAATTGAAAGTTTTCTTTATTGCGTGAGAAAGGTTTCAGAAACAGCTCAACTGATTTATACACACAATGTACAAATCTATTTTTTACATTCTCGTGATACTGGAAGATCCCAGCTCGGGTCTTTTCCTTCACACTACGGTTACACCAACATCATACTCATTCGCACTCAAGTTTACGCCACATTCATCTATTCCTCACTCACCCATCCACGCATGCACACGACACGTGCACAGGGGAGAGTTGCCGAATGCGTACCGGTCGTTTAAATTGTACCATTTACAGCATGTTACCAAAAGACTTATCATAAATTAATTTATTATTAATAATAGGTTAAACATATAATAATAGATATTTGAAACATCAAGCTACAATTTCCAACGTTTATGTGCGTACAAATCACTATCACAAATGGGAAATACAATAAAAAATAACTTAAGTGACACGTATTCGGCAACTCTTCCCTACGTTTCGAGTTAGTATTCTTATTAAATTTTTTATTTAATACGTTCTAAAGTTCAAGTAAGAATTTTAGAATTATCGCATTTTTATGGATAAATATTCAAAAAAATAAGGTAATATAAATACATCTTTTTATTCTCATTTAAATTTTCTTATTTTATAAATATTTATTTATAAAAAGCACATTATTTTATAACTCTCAAACATACTAAATATTCTAATATAAAATATAAAATTGTAATTTTTTATGTACTACATATGCTAGTGTGCAATTTTTAATGATTTTAACAGCAATATTTACCATATGTATGCGTGTAACTTTGATGCTTTTCATATCCGTAATAATTTGTGATATTGTGCTTTGTCTTTTATCAGCTTTTTCTACTCGTTTTTTTTATTCTATAAAAATAAATGTAAATGCTTTAATACTATCCTATAATTTAAAATATTTATTATGTAATAATCTATTTTAATGAATTATCTAAATTATGCCATTTGTTTCTAATTGTAGAAAAACATTTTTAAAAAAATATTTGTTTTTTTTACAATTTTGGTTTGATGAATTTTTATATTTAAAATAATAAAATAAATCAATTGATGTAAAAATACACAATTGCACATTTATAATATAGCCATTTTCATATGCATATTATCAAGAATTGAATTCGCATCTTTCCAAGCGTTAGGCTATAATAAGAAGACGCACGTGAGGCAGTCGAGAATGCGGAGCGTGGCGTGAACTACCCTCCACCAAAAAGAATACATTTTCCCTCTATTTCTCGCGGTCGGAATAAAGAGAGAAAAGATATTCGCATGTTAACAGGGAAAAGGCAAAATTCTGCGCGAAAGGCACGTCAAGCCACGTTTCGTCGTTTCGTCGCTGGGGCAGGGTCGGTCAGTTTAAAGGCAGAGGAAAGAAAAGTACACGTGAGGCGGTAACATAAAGGGCCGTCTCGCAACAAGGCTAATTCGCATCACAGCCCTTCTTAGATCGACGCATATCACGTATAGCATTCGCCTACAGGCACGATTCTGGTGGAAATTCGCATACCTATTACGATTTTCATATATGTATTATACTTCAGTCACGGGAAAACATAAAGGTATGTAAATTATAATACGTATACCTAAATATTAAAATAATCGAAATAAGTATATAATACAAGGATAAATATGATGTACAACTTTTCAAATTACATAAATGATACTCGTCATTTTTTAATAATTTTGTAATAATTTAATTGATTATAAATTCTTAGATCTATCATTAGAGGAGTCTTATGCCTGAGATGCATATACTGGTATTAGAAATAATGTAATGTTATTTTAAATTAAATTTTCTTATAAAAAATAGTAAAATAAAAGAGAAAGTGGGAAGAGAGAGACAAAGTAAAAATTATTTTACTTTTATATACTTTTAATTTACGAATGTTTTCTTTTACCTCACAAGTTATTGCAGAATGCATTTACTTTTTAATTTTTTATTTACCTATAATGAAAATTTACATTTTTTTTTAAGATAGAAAAAGACCTTTACTAAATTTATATAAAACAATATACAACTTTTTAAATACACGTTATAATAACCTATATCACATTCTATTACACGTATAATATATAATTTATTTCGGTAATTATGCATAAAAAGGACATCCTCTCCGATGACCTTGACCTTGACATATGTTGTCAAGGTCACCCTCCTGAGTGACCTTCAGAAGGTTTTAGCCGGCGGTCATTGTTTATTAAAAAGTTATAAACAAAAAAAGTTTAAAAAATACAGCTATTTTGAGTATTAGAAGGCATAAATGACTAATATATATAGTCCAAGAGCCGGCTGCACAAAACCCTCCCTCATCGAACATCCGGCTGAATTTTATTTGAATAAATAGCTTTTTTAGTGGTTAACCCTGTGCCGGGTTTTATATGCCCTGAAACTTGACCGAAGTGTTACAAAAAGGGCCACTTCCGGTATGATTTTTTGAGATGAAACCCCTTCAAAGAACATCCGGCTGAAACTTGTGCCAATCGATTCAGGATGTCAAGCACATTGATAAAAAAATATGCTGCCACCCCCCACCTTGACAGGAACCATGGCAGCAACCCTTAAACGTGACATATTTTTGTACCGTACCTCCCTCACAGAACATCCGATTTTTTTTTTTTTTGGAAATGTAGCTCGAACATTCCTGAACATAAAAAAACAATGCTGCCATCGCTGGCCTTGACCAAAATTTTTTGTGCCACCTGTAAGTCGCGCGACTTTTAGCTGCCAATTTGTAACGGGTCAATACTTCTTTCACAGAACATACGATTTTTTTTTTGTTGGAAATGTAGCTCGAACATTACTAAACATAAAAAAACAATGCTGCCATCACTAACCTTGACCAAAAATTTTTGTGCCACCCGTAAGTCGCGCGACTTTTAGCTGCCAATTTGTAACGGATCAATACTTCTCTCACAGAACATACGGGTAATCTCTTGCCATGTATTTAAATAGAAAATAAGACAATCTTTGACGAGAACGATCTTAAGAACCGACTATGAATACCGTCCATACTAGCGCAAAAATTCCCATCGAATATTTTGTGGAAAAAATAGTTTGTGCAATGATAAACAAGCTGCGCGTACATTGGTAGAGATATGGAATGAAACAAGGTAAGTTCATATAACATTCACGTATTTTTATTTATTTATTTTTTATTCTTATTTTTTTGTATTTAAAATCTTAAAAGTAAGATATAAAACATAAATATAAATCACGAGATTTTTTTTAATCGCTATTGCTGTTGGAACTATCGACAGTATAGTCCTCGTCGTCACTATCATTATGCTCTATGACTAATTATGCTCTTATGCTCTATGCTCTATGAAGATTCAACTCTTAATGGAGTTGGATCTTCGTGGAACCATAGCTCTACTGGTCCTGGCTGAGGTAATATTTTTTGCCCTAAATTTAATTATTTAAATGATATATAAGTATCAAAGATTACGTGACGATAATCGAACCAAATCGTGGTCGTATTGTCTTGGCGATTATAATGGCCAGTAGAGTCGATTAATATTTCCATTGTTGTTTATCAATTAACTGGCGAAATAAAAGTAATTTATTCCATTTATATTTATGCATGTTTTATATCTTATTTTTAAGATTTTAAATACAAAAGAATAAGAATAAAGAATAAATAAATAAAAATACGTGATTGTTATGTGAACTTACCTTGTGCCATTCCATACCTCTACCAATGTACGCGCAGCTTGTTTATCACAAACTATTTTTTCCACAAAATATTCGATGGGAATTTTCGCGCTAGTATGGATATTCATAGTCGGTTCTTAAGATCGTTCTCGTCAAAGATTGTCTTATTTTCTATTTAAATACATGGCAAGAGATTACCTGTATGTTATGTGAGAGAAGTATTGACCCGTTACAAATTGGCAGCCAAAAGTCGCGCGACTTACGGGTGGCACAAAAATTTTTGGTCAAGGCCAGCGATGGCAGCATTGTTTTTTTATGTTTAGTAATGTTCGAGCTACATTTCCAAAAAAAAAAAAAAATCGTACGTTCTGTGAAGGAAGTATTGACCCGTTACAAATTGGCAGCTAAAAGTCGCGCGACTTACAGGTGGCACAAAAATTTTTGGTCAAGGCCAGCGATGGCAGCATTGTTTTTTTATGTTCAGGAATGTTCGAACTACATTTCCAAAAAAAAAATCGGATGTTCTGTGAGGGAGGTACGGTACGAAAATATGTCACGTTTAAGGGTTGCTGCCATAGTTCCTGTCAAGGTGGGGGGTGGCAGCATATTTTTTTATCAATGTGCTTGACATCCTGAATCGATTGGCACAAGTTTCAGCCGGATGTTCTTTGAGGGGGTTTCATCTCAAAAAATCATACCGGAAATGGCTCTTTTTTTAACACTTCGGTCAAGTTTCAGGGCATATAAAACCCGGCACAGGGTTAACCACTAAAAAAGCTATCTATTCGAATAAAATTCAGCCGGATGTTCGAAGAGGGAGGGTTTTGTGCAGCCGGCTCTTGGACTAATATGTTGAAATAGTTCACGCATACACTTTCGCCACGAACCCATGTAACCGCAGGGGGGTGATATTAAAGCAGTGAATAAAGTATTCTCTACTTCAGAAGAAAATTTACTTGTTTTGGTAAAGCAGCGACTTTCTCGCGAAATAAAGTATTTTCTGCTTTAACAAAAAGACTTTAATTTATCAACAATTTACTGCTTTAAATGTTGCTTTTTCTTAAAGCAGAGAATACTTTATTTCGCGAGAAAGTTGCTGCTTTTTTGTTTATAACTTTTTAATAAACAATGACCGCCGGCTGAAACCTTCTGAAGGTCACTCAGGAAGGTGTACAACATATGTAAAGGTCAAAGTCATCGGAGAGGATGTCTTTTTTATGCATAAATACCTTTATTATTTCTATTATAAAAAAGCAAAAAATATTAAGAACTTATTATTTTTCGAGAAATATTTTATATTGCAATAATATTGTAAATTATAAAATTAACATAATAGACTATTAATTATTATTAAATAACTGCATTCTCTGTTAATGAATTTAATGACGCAGCGAGACGAGACGAGACTTTGTCGAACTTTTCGAGACGAGACGAGAATCTCGAAAAGAGATTTCTTGCCGTTCAATCCTTATTTCCGTTAATAAATGAGACAATTATCCAATCTAAACATATAAAACTGCGAGGGTTTGTTTACGACAAGTATGCTTCACTCTTAATAGTCCATAATTCAGTGATGAGAAAAAAAACATTTTTGATTAAGATATATCAAAAATCTCGACAAGATTCTCGTCTCTTCTTGATGTGTTTGAAGACAAAATTTTTCTCGTCTCGTCTCGTCTCGACAAGAAATTTCTCGTATCAGTGCCATCGCTAAATGAACTAATAGAATATATTTAAAAAACTATTAAAGAAGTATATTTTTGAAAAATGCAGTACAAAATATTACTGCATTAGTTCTGAAGTTAAAATAATTTTACAATAAAAAGTTGTCCCTGCAAGAAGGTAATAATTAATCTTAGGCTTATACATTATAAATTATTTTGTAGTAATTCATGGAATTTGTTAATACTACATGTATTACATATTCAATGTTGCTAAAGATTGGATTGTCACGATTCTATCTATCTATAACGTCAAAATATCATGTACTAATTATAGTGCTCATGGTACATACATATATATATATATTCATTCAGCTTTTGAACGCACTTGCAAAAGTAGAATCCCTGCACAGTTCAGAGCAGTCGTCACTCGGTCAAGATTGCAGAAGACTCAATGACGACCGGATAGGGGAGTCGCTGGAGTGGTGGAGGGTGGCAACAAGGACGGGCACAGGAGATGAAAGGAGAGAGTGAAAGGCTGCTAGAAGAGGGTGGAAACGGAAAGAGAAAGAGTGTGGCTAGTGATTGGATTACAGTCAGGGAGTCCCCGTGGACTCACCAAATGACCGGGACAAATTGCCCCTCGCCTTCGGGAATACTTATATATCCAACGGCGATCTTAAGCTTCACATGTCTTTCGAGGTCTCGTAAGTGACCCTCGCACACACCGTCACGCTTGCAGGCGTGTAGTATCTACCAAACGACAGCGATAAATTGCTTTACACTTAACATGGGCTATTAACACAGGCTATTAATACTGGATGACCACGCAAAATCTTAATCTTATGCTAACGTTGTATATTATAATGTCATTATCTATTGTACGTTCTTAAACTATCATGAATATTGTCATACAGATCATATATGAAAGAAAGATTAAATAAAAAAATATGTATCTCTCATGCAAAGAGCAGAATTATTATAAATTCAAAAATATATCAACATTGCAACAATTGATATTGTTACAATGTTGATACATTTTTGAATTTATTGTTAGATAGCATAAAAATAAAACCTTTTATATTTGAGTAAATTATAATGGCTTTTTAGAGAAATATATGTATTTACATAAAAAATGTAAATTTCATTAAATAATATAAATAAATTATACTTTGTATATGAGTAGAATATTTCATTATAGAGATAGTAAATGATAGTAAAAATAAAACACATGTTATTTGAAAAATATTGAGTGACGAAAAGTTTTATCATTATTACAATCAAAGGATGCAAAGATTATTTGTTTTGTTTATGATAATTTTATTTTACAAGTGCTCTTCTGTATATGTTATTGCAAATCAGCAATTGGCTCAACTTCCGAAGAGCCCCTACCTCCGAATTTGATGAAACTTGTAGCAATTGTTGACTATTAGAGGACACGTTCATACTATAAAGGATTGTGTACGGAAACAAATAGGAACGGAGAAATTGGCGTCAAAAATTCAAAATTTTTATTCTAATTCTGAATTTTGATATCTTCTTGCGGTTCTCTTGGTAAAAACCTTTGGTGTGAGTTGTGACTCCGACAGTGATAATCAATCGGGGGAGCCCGAAAAACATGTACCCTACCTATTTTTTAACCAATTTTTTTCCTA
Organism: Temnothorax curvispinosus; assembly: GCF_003070985.1. Classification (NCBI taxonomy): domain Eukaryota; kingdom Metazoa; phylum Arthropoda; class Insecta; order Hymenoptera; family Formicidae; genus Temnothorax; species Temnothorax curvispinosus. The sequence goes on along the minus strand of NW_020216562.1, from coordinate 192,186 downwards.
TTTTTATACCTATTTTTTCCGACATGCCGGAACACACACACACGCGCGCGGGGAGGAGGGTGCAAGGAAAGCCCCCCCCTCCCGCACCCACTTCCGCCGGTAGGCATCGTGGACCTCGCTTTACAACTAAAAGTACATGCTAAGGCTACCGTCCGATTCACGCTCGCGTTGTAACGAGCAACGCTTTCAGCGCTGTGAGCGTGAATCAGACCGTAGTCTTAGGTGAAATTTCATGGGCAGTGAAAAGTAGCAGCAGATCGTACTGATTGGCTACAAAATAGAGAAGTTCTAGAAACTCGAGAACTTCTCTATTTTGCAGCCAATCAGTACCTCGTCTTTCTTTCCTCCCGCTCCTATGTACTCGGCTTCATGTAAACAACAGTACACCGAAATGACGGAACAAAATAGACATGATTCACAAATCACTACCGGTCCTTTTAAGGGCCACTATATATTTATAACGTCGGAAAATTTGGAAAGCCATGTTGAAAAAAATAGATAAAAAATAAGGTAAAAAAAATAGGTTACATTTGTTTAATTAATCAAAACATTTATATGTATGTTTATATGTACTGTCTGTACACACATATTAATATGTAATCAGTAATCATTAATTAGTAATTAGTAAATTATACAATTTACCATTTACCATTTGTATTTTTTTAATTTCTCCGTTCCTATTTGTTCTCGTACAAAATCCTTTATAGTGTGGGCGTTATGTCCTTTAATGCTCTACAATTGCTGCAAGTTTCATTAAATTTGGAGATAGGGGCTATTCGGAAGTCTCACCCAGCAATTTCTAAATTTGGTATTATATGGTACTAATAAAACTTAATTTATCAAAAATAGTTCTAAATTATGCTAAAATAAAATTTATTAATTAATGCTTCAAAATTACGTTATGACATAGTCTACAACATTAAATTATTGAAAGACTACTAGAAATCATCTGTCATATATATCTAGTTTATATATATGATGCTCTACCTCATTTTTGCTTTAACAAAATAATTTTTAAATACTTAAGCGATTTTAATATAAATAAATTGATTGTAGATAATTTATGGTCACCTCAATCTAAATTCTTTGAATTTTTTTCATCTAAAGTTTGAAAAAATAGAAATTTAGATTTTGATAAAAGAGATGATAAATTATTCTATTAACATAATTAAATATCATGTCCTGTATTTACATGCACCTGAGTTAAATATTTTTGTTCCCTTATCTATTAATATAGATACATAGTGTGATAATAATAACACCATAACTCAGAATGTCACCAAATCCGTTGATAATACTGGCACATAAAGACGCATTTACAGTAGGAAAGGTAAGTTTCTACGATAGATTTAAATTGGCAAAAAGCTAGTATCAAGTTTGCTTCGGTGTCGAGTTTGCCCTGGTCTCCCTTAATACCTATGCCTCAAAAGTTGGCGAGAGACTGACTGCAACGGTCATCTCGAGGCTTCGCGAGCAAAGGAGAGAACAAAAGAACAACAACAAAAGAGGTAAGGCCAAGGCGACTGCTAAGGAAACTACTGAGAATTGTCGATTAGAAGTAGGCAACTTGAAGCGCTAAATATTTTCAGGTAGCGTGCGGCCGGGTGCGAGCAACCTCGCGCTACTTCAAGACAACTGCTGTAACTCCGTTAATATTGCGAATTTCAATAAAACGTTAGAGATACATATTTTCAAGACCCCAAACATTAAGAAAATGCAAAAAAATCGATTTTTTGAAACCGTTACAGTGGTTTCCCTTCTTAATATAGTCTTCGCCTTTTTTTGTATAACGTTTACATCACTCATACAACGAAACTTTTTCAGTTTTCTCACCACAGTCTGTTGGATCGATTAAACATCGATCTCGTCTCTTTTATCACAATTTTTAATTTAGGAAATAAAAAAATCACTTGGCGTTAATTTAAAAGTAGGTTCTGGTTTCTTCACCGGCGCATTTTCCGATTGTTGTATCCGAGTTTTTGGCAAAATAAAAAATCCCCATGTTATCCCATCCATCCTACTCGTCTGATTTAGCGCCAGCTGACTTCTTTTTATTTTTCAAATTAAAAATTGTGACGAAAGAGACGAGATTCGAGAATATTTCATCCGATCTAGATTGTGACAAAAGAACTGAAGGCGATTCGGGAAGAAGCGTTTTCTCGGGCATTTGATTCATTGTATGTGCGATTTATAGGTAAACGTTATACATAAGAGGGCGGAGACTATATTGAATGATGGTATTAATAAGTAATTTTACTTTCTTATGTTTTTTTACTCCGTCTGTGAACTTTACTATCGCATTATGTAAGAGAACAAAAGTATAATAATTTCATTCCATACATTAGATATAACTCCGTAAAATAACATATTATATGCAACACGTGCATGAAAAGTGCCCCATTACGCACGCTACGCGTGCGTGATAGACCACTTTTCAGGCACTTGCCACATAAAATAGGGAGTGTAAGTCGTGTGTAAAGATGAAAATTCCCGGGTGCGGAGTTTACGCACGAGCCGAAGGCGAGTGCGGTAACCGCACCCGGGAATTTTCATCTTACGACACTTGTTACACAAATAACTATTCTGAATGTGATGAGATATTTATTGAACAAGGAAAATATGTTAGATGTTCCGTTACTTTATTGTTTATAAATCTCGAGACATACGCGCATATCAATTATATTACTGTTTAATATCATATATCATTTGTCTTCTAAAATCTCTATTTTGATCCAAAAGATGCACATTGCTTTAACAGAACATCGAGACATTTAAGGGGATGCTGGAGTGACGGCCGAACTTCCTCGATGTCGATAATGTCAACATTTTTAATTTTATTTTCTCTATATCTGTCTTTGTTTAACGAAATGACATATGTCCTTGTTCGATTGCTGCGCCATCTCTCGCTACACACAATACTACTCCGCACGCATACATACATATGAGATTTTCAGACAAATTTTTCTCTTATACTAAAGCTTCTAAGCTCATTTTTGAAAGCACAACATTGTTCTTTTCTGTAATCCCGAGTGCGCTGTATGCTTATTTTATACGTACAAAGTCTAAATTTTTATGTGCAGCAAATGTTGTCATGAGTCGGCTGCAGAAATCGATAACAAAACTATAATTTTTCTATTTTTTTTTTCGTTTTTGCTGTAAAATCGACTGCAGCGCACTCCGTTTTTGTGCGTACTTTAATTTTGTAAACAAATTTTTTCAATTCCGTAAAGCCAATTTAAAGTTTAGTGTGTTCAAAAAAATGTCGGTAATTACTGCCACTACATTAGTATCCCCTTAACCATTGGATTAGGGGCAAGTTGGCAATGCGTTCGGTTTATGTATTTATGGCAAAAAAACAATAAAAAAGTTATCACAAAATATCTCTTTTATGACATTAACATGCCTTTTTTTAGAAATGGATAGGTACTTTTCCTAAAGTTTTATTTAAATTAAATAAGTAGGAGAGACCGGAGCCATCTGTCTACACTTTACGCTTTTTTCAAGTTTACTAAAAGAACTAATAAAAATATTTGGCTAAAATTTTAATGGTATAACCTTTCAACCTTGCTACTAAAAAAACATAATTAGAATCGTTAATCGTTTAACATTTTAAAGAGGCGAATTTTTTAAGTGGGCAAGTTAAGCGTAGACAGATAGCCCCATATGCGGGGCTATTTGTCCACATTCGAGGGGCTATCTGTCCACAGTGTCCACATAATAAAAAACACATTATTTATATTAATTTTTATACTTATTTATAATATTGTTTATTATTAATATATAATATTGGAAAAACTGCCTAAGTCGTTGGAGTTAGAGCAGTAGTAGGCGCTTTGTGTAGATTTCTTGATAGGATTCCTGCGTAGAGCTGACTTTTTTTTATATACGTTGGCATTAAACTGACTTTGAGTCTGTTGCAAAATTAATGTGATGAGTTTCTTTTGTCCCCTCAATTCTTCAATCTTTTTTTTATTTGGAACCTTTACTTTATCCTCGGCAACGTTTAAAATAAAAAATACTCAATAAATTTAGGACAAACTCATATATTTAACTTGACGTGTTTTTTAAATAAAAATTTGGTGACGATTCTTGAATCGCAGGATCAAGCTCGTAGGTCACTTTTTTTACAATAGCGAGTGAGAGTCCGAACATTTATTCCAAAGTCTAACGCTGTTTTTACGAAAAGATTCTCGCTCAATTTTTATTCTTTTAATTGCTCTAAGTATAATTTTATTGAATATGTCTACCTTATCCGTCTTAAGGAAAGTCTTTTTTTTATAGTTACGCACCATTCCGTCATTGAAGTGTGGACACATTGCCCCATCAAAAATAAAAGAGATAGCCCCGACCACGTTTTTCAGTCTTTAACATGTTGCGAATTTTAGATTATGCGGAATTAAAATTTCACGTTTCTCACATCTGATAACTATAGGAGAAACCGGGGCAAAATCGTCACCAGGGCGGAGTCGTTACTGCAATTATCTCGAAATCTGTATGTTGTGTAAACTCGCCATTAATACTATAAACGCGGCTTATGGTGCCCACGGGACCAACGGAGTTTAATGAGGTTATGTGCCATGTTGTGATTCTTATCGAGGCAAACGTGTTTTTGGAGGTCGAAAGTAAAATTTTTTACGTGTCGGAAATTTTTAATATCTTAAATATTATTGAACTTTGTTAGTAATCAAATGAGAACGTTTGTCATTAGTATTTAAGACACAAAGGTGCTAACATCAACCGTGAGAGCGCAAAACATCAGACCACGACTTGTTTCTGTAATTTAATATATTCAAAACTCGACCACATCGTTGATTGACTTAAGATTTAACGCCTTTTAACAAATGACTTGGTTCGTTTTCGCCATCCAACGAAGAATAAATCATGGATTCACTTTTGACTGCAGACTTGCGAATTGACTCTATAGATATTCACATATATGCAATTTCACATTTTGCAATAGATTTTATAGATATTTATATATATACAAATTTACATTTTAATAGTCGAATGCTCTCATATGTAAGATGTGACTCCGGATGGCTTTGTCATTTACCATCGAGAAAAATTCTTGGCTTGTACCTTTTTTACTTTTGATTTATTGCGCAGCTCTATGTAATTATATAATTTTTATCGGCTGAAGAAGACACTGTGTGTTCGAAACGTCTCGTCATATGTTTATGCATGTATTATTAAATTTAATTTGACATCTAATATTGTTGTGCTCGATTGTTGGCCTTCATTCTTATGTTAAATATTATTGTCTCCGAATCTCAAAGTAAGTGATTCTAAAGAGTAATGCATGCTGAACACAAATCCAGTAAAGTTTTTTATTTTTATTGTTTTCTAATATTTTATGAGCGACCAAACTTGAAACTTGTGTCCGGGGCAAAGTCGTCACCAAGCCATATCATGTAGGCTTCCGGCGAAAATTAAAGTCAAAGAAGCAGCAGTGGTCCCTGATAACCGCCAACGATAGAAAACAATAAAAAATTTCTTATTGTTTTTAATATGGTTAGTGAATTGTTTATTTACGATACTCTATCAGAAATTCACGTTACAAAATACTTGGGATCTTATTTGTGGAGGCAAATTAGGTTTTTATCTCGGAACCGGTTAAAACTACTCGGATTTGAACTTTTTTTTTTAATGTAGGTAATTAAAAACACTACAATGTTTATGGGTTAAAAATTGACGCTAATTGTTTATTTAATAAATTTGTATTTAATAATTATTTAATAAATTAAAGCGTCAATTTTTAACCTCTAAACATTGTAGTGTTTTTAATTACCTACATTTAAAAAAAAAAGGTTCAAATCCGAGTAGTTTTAACCGATTCCGAGATAACGCACTTTTTTGGTCTAATTTGCCTCCACTAATTGTAAATGTCTTATCAACTGCACATCAGTTTCTATCGTTTTTAATATGGTTAGTGAATCGTTTATTTACGATACTCATCAGAAACTCACGTTACAAAATACTTGGGATCCTATCGTAAATGTCTTATCAACTGCACATCAGTTTTTATCGTTTTTAATATGGTTAATGAATCGTTTGAATAGGTTTTAGTCAATCCATTTCAATCGTTATGAATCCGTAAATTAAGGAATCAGATTCATACCGATTCATTTCTTTCAATCGGTTTTTATCGTTTTAAAGAACGCCGGGAACGGAGAAACTAGCGCCAGGAGTCGGAGGCCGCTGGGCTCGGTGTCCGGGAGTCCGGGGCGGGTACCGCCAGGAGGTCCTTATAGGAAAAGATCCCTCCAGTTACGATACTGGATTTCTCTGCTTTTTGCCTCGCACTGCCTCGCAGGGGGTCTGCTTATATATTATGACTGGATGTATTTTAAATACGAGAAGCGCTTTCCATCATGCACGACCTAGCGGCATTGTCGCGAACTAATCGCTGATTGGTTGATGTGGATTCAATTGGTTGATGTGGATTCAATTTATATCATTGATATACAACAGAAAACGAACCGATTAGCTGCTGTACAGAAAATGATAAGTTGTATGTCGGAAAATCCTGATAAGAAACGATACATGTGTTAGTTCGGTTAAATCATATAAATATCGATGAGATGTCTATCATTTTATTCTTATATATCTGTTACGGGCAAAGTCCGCATGGTGTGCAGTGTCGGCATTGCCCGGG
>NW_020216562.1:151021-165531 GCF_003070985.1 Temnothorax curvispinosus | reverse complement strand
ATCGAGTTTGTCTTCGACTCATTGTATCAATCCAGCACATTCTGACATCATTCCCACTACTTCAAACGCTAGTGCGCTGTTTCCAGAACCCTTGCGTCTCACTACTCCCTCCGATGAAGCCATCGAACCTTTTCTGAATTGAAGAGCTGAATGTACTAAAAGCGTTAGTCGCACAAATTATTTATTTAAGGATGTTCTGGAGGTACCGTCCCAACCAAAAGTATGCAGGAAATATTAAAAATACCGATATTAATTCTCCAGGGGTTCAAAAACAAAAAAATGCATATAAATAGTTACGGCACATCTAATATGTAAAAGACGTAGATTTAGTGACTGTAAACAACTGTTACTACTTTTTTTTTCCAAAAAAAATCTTGAAAAAAATTATTGTAAATTTTTTCAAATTTTGTTACTATATTTTTGTTTGTTGATGGTCTACTTGTGTGTAAAATTTTATTATATTGGTTATATTGGTAGCATTTTTTAATATTCACACTTTTCTCTGTAAAACCCTTTTTAACAGATATTCAAAAATTTATACACTGAGAAAGAAATACTGTTGCTTCAATTAAATGTGGAATTCCGGGGTGCCAAAAATATAAATAGTTGATTCAATTGTATAAATAGTGATTCAATTGTATAAATAATTGATTCAATATTTGAATTATTAAAACGACTACACTATAGTTGAATCAACTATTTATACAATTGAATCAACTATTTATGTTTTTGGCACCCCGGAATTCCACATTTAATTAAAGCAACAGTATTTTTTTCTCAGTGTAACTTTTTATTTAAATTGTGAATCGATTTGAGACCCCGAACTTTAAAAGAGAATACAGAATATGATATTAAATTTTCATCAACTTTATAGCATTTTGACTTTTTGACTAACTATTCAGAATACCCTTAAGTAATAACATATTTTTTATGAAACTGTCACATAGACACGCAGTCTACATATTGATAGAATAATAAAATATAAAATATCTAAAATATATTATAAATATGTCTATTGTGCTGTGTTATAATTGCACTGCTTTCTTATCACATTTAAAAAAAATTTTATTTTAACTTTTATGTCAATTCAATGATCAAAATAAAAAATAACATATATATGTATATATGTATATATATATGTATATATATATATATATATATATATATATATATATATATATATATATGTTAGCACAATATCTTATTTAAAAAAAAAGGTGTATTTAGACAGGATATTGATGAAATGTCAGTCAAAAATTAATAAAAAATTACTGTTTTATTTTTTGTTTGCATTATTAAAGATGAAAATGTATCCCGGAATGTCACATACTTTTTTTAAGAAACTCGGCTGTACAATCATCTTACAGACCCATAATTAATTAAAGCATGAGAATGAAAAAAATTATATACGGAGTAATGGGTGGAGTTCCAAAAACGGGCTACCTCCGATTTCGATGAAACTTTTAAAAAGCTTTATTTCGGGTTAAGATGAAAGCCTTTAAAGGGAATTTTGGCGAATCCCATGACAAAGCCATTTTTTAAAATAAAATGATAAAAAGTGTAGAAAGAGATTTTAACAATTCTACAGGATATTATAAATTATTATAAATCACCATTATACATTATAAACACTTCTCCCCACTTTACTTTAACGTGATCTTTCTGTTCAAGTCAACAATCATACTTTAAGAGTTTTTATATTGATTTAAAAGGTATTGGACACATGTTCCACATGGATTTCCAACTTTTCACGTGAAGCGAGGTCCACCTCACATCCTGCACCATATGCAGCAGGGCGAAACAAGGTTCAAGCTAGTATAATTCTAAATCGGTTTCTACTTACGTAAAGCGAGGTTTATCCCACTCCTGCTTACAGGGCGAAATGAGGTCTATTATTGTACGGTTCGGGCTTTCAACTTTTCACGCGAATCGAGGTCCACTCCCACCTACCCCTGCCGCAAAGGGAAGGGCGGTAACCCCTCCCCCCCTACATCCCTACATCTGCTGTCTACACACACATATCAGCAAATTACTTCTTTTAGAACTGACACAAACTGTTATATTTCTTAAACTTTATTGTTAATAACTTTTTAACAAATAACGAACGATGGCTAAAACTTTTAGAAGATTACTCAGAAAGTGCTCTTTATAATATATGTTAAGATCAAGGTCGCAGGAGGTTGCTTGCCTAAACTAAATGATTACCAAACTTACCATTCTTTTTACTATTTTATCTTAAAAAATAGCTTTCTTGTAGGAATCACCAAAATTCGCTTCAAGGGGTTTTATTTTAACCTAAAATAAAGCTTTTTATGTAGAAATAATCGAGATTAAGCGACCCAACTGGCCAATTTCTATTTATTCGTCTCACAACGTTTTGATCCCGATTGGGTCTTTCTCAAGTGAGATTATACATAATTACGCAACAATAAATCATGCAACAACATGCAATCATGCAATAAATTACGCAACAACAATCATCACACTTTAATAACATCACAAGACGGTTTGGAGTTAAAAACACAGTCCTTTTGAAGTCTTGGATTGATACCAAACGGAAAATTAACGCAGCAAGTGAACAACTGACATTCATGCTTCGATGCAGGAGATACGACTTATTACCTCCACACATTTACCGCCTCCGACTCAACATCGAATTCCACAGCAACAGTGTCAACCATGACTTTGAACGATTTACAATAGGAAGGTTGTACAGAAAAAACTTCTCAACTTGGAAATTAGCGACACAAATTGCCATTTAAGTTTTTTACGCTCTAAAGTTATTGAGATTGAGAATGGACTACGTGCTGGCTTACCTCATGACGTATTAACTAATTTTTTCAATTATAACAGTAATTTTATATACAGACAAAAAATGACGGTTAGAGTAAGACTCATTAATAAATTTAACTCGATTATGTCTACACAGATTCCTCTTTATAATACTTTTTTAAATTTTGACCATAGCAAATGGATAGTAAATACCAGTAAGAAACATATTCCAGACAGGGTCCTGAAATTTCTAAGTTTAGGCGATAGATTATTCGCTCTTCCTATCAACCCGAAAGATAAGGCAGACCGAGTGCGGACAAGTATAGATATAATCAAGAATTTTGAGTGTAGCGTCCGTAAATTCAATGAAGATCGGTTGGAGGAAGCACGTACCCGTATAGCTAACTCATTATACAAATTTTTAAGTAATGACAAACACATCAAATATATAGACAAATACATATCGCAGAAATTTAAATATTGCGCAGGGTTTCTCCGGGAGAATGGTGATATCTTTGTTACTAAAGCTGACAAAGGCCAAGTTACCGTAATTATGGATAAGAATACGTATTTTAATCAAATGACCGTGTTGCTCAGTGACAGTTCTACATATAAAGAATTAAATAAGAATCCGATTAATAGAATAACTATAAAAATTAAGGAACTAATTAAAACTTGGTATAACAAAGATATCATCAGCGAAAATGGATATAAACGACTTAATTGCACTAATGGGAATCTACCTCGTTGTTATGGACTACCGAAAGTACATAAAAATGGCTTCCCACTCCGTATTATTGTGTCCGCGTTGGGAAGTCCATTGTATGAAATAGCGAGATTATTTCACGATACTCTTGACCAATCTGTATAATACCTAAACCTAATTCACATGTCAAGGACAGTTGGTCTTTCGTCGAAATGATTAACGGTGTGAGAATTGACGATGACGATATATTGATTTCGTTAGATGTAACCGCACTTTTTACTAACATCCCTAAAGAGTTGGTCATCAAAGCTATAGAAAAACGTTGGAATCATATTGCAAAGAATACGGAACTTAGTCTTCCTCAGTTCACGCACGCAATAGACCTGATCCTAAGCTCTACCAGTTTCTGTTTCAACGGACGTTTTTACGAACAAATTTCCGGTAGTCCCCTCTCCTCAATTCTCGCGGATCTAGTTATGGATGATCTAGAAACACACTGTCTGCAGTCGCTCAGTTTTATTGTAACATTCTATCGTAGATACGTGGATGATATTTTTGCGGTAGTCCCTAAGACGAAAATTGATGAGCTCCTCACGACATTCAATAACTATCACTCTAGATTAAAATTTACGTATGAAATAAAAACAAATTGTGCATTAAATTTCTTGGACACCACAGTAATTCGAGAAAAGAGTACATTGATAACGAATTGGTACAGAAAACCAACGTTCTCGGGACGCTACATCAATTATTTCTCGAATCACCCGTTTAAATATAAAATTAATATTATAAGGAATTTAGTGGATAGGGCGATTTTACTCTCGGATAATCGGTTTCACTCTAATAACATTTCAACAGTTAGAAAAATACTTTTAAACAACTGTTTTCCGAATGATGTCGTTAATAAATACATTAATGTCCGTTGAGGCGAGCTAACAACAACAAAATTGAATAATCCGATTGATGAGAGTGCAGACTTGCAAGCGCGGGGAGATCCTATCAACTTTGTAACGATACCGTATGTCAAAGGCCTTAGTGCGAACATTGAGCGTACAATGAGGGAAAGTGCTGTGAGAGGTGTCAAATTTAAAACACTTTTAACGATTCCGAGGAAACTAGATTGTGTAATTACGAAAGGGAAGGACAAATGACAATCTTACAGGCAGACCAACATTGTATATAAGTTAGATTGTGTTAATTGTGACTCTTGTTACGTCGGACAAACAAAAATAAGACACCTAGAGACTCGCATAAAAGAACATCGGAGCGATGTCAAAAAGCACGTAGATAATCATTCGGTTGTAACTAAACACCGTTTCACTCAAAACCACGATTTTGATTGGCAAAATCCGAAAATCCTGTATAGCGAGAGACATTTCAGAAAAAGAGAGATTTCTGAAATGTTTTTCATTAAAAAGAATAAATACACTGTAAACCTCCAGAAGGATACGGAAAATTTGCCCGCGATATACGATCGTGTTATTGAGGCAATATAATAAGTGATAGAGTCGGATCTGTTTCTGTTGTATTGTTTATGATCTGGTTTGTTATTCCTTACTTTCGGAACACGTCTTATTGTAATTAGCATTTATCATTGTGACTTTGAATATGGCACGGAATCGAGCTAGTGGAGAAAATGAACAGTCCTTTTTTCTTCGGAATTTGCGTGGCGACTCTCAGAAACTTGTTATTTTATTCTTTTGACGCACTTAACATGTAAGTTCTCACGATGTACTTGCGATATGTCTCCCACTTTTTCATAATTTATATCTGACATACTTATATTGACATTTTATTCGTTCTAGCGTGGCGTTCGCATGATGTGGTTTGGGCGCAACGTCTTGCGACGCATGATTTATTGTTGCGTAATTATGTATAATCTCACTTGAGAAGGACCCAATCGGGGTCGAAACGTTGTGAGACGAATAAATAGAAATTGGCCAGTTGGGTCGCTTAATCTCGATTATTTTTATCTACGCACTGGCGGATCCAATAATTTATTCCATTATTCTTTTTATATAGTTTTATTGAAATCGGAGGTAGACCGTTTTCGGAACTTTATCCAAAATTTTATTTTAGTTGGCGTAATTTTGTAGGGAAACGGGGGATAGCCCCGGACATTATTGAAATTCAAGTATCTACCGCGTATCTATGGCCATTGTTTGAACATTCTAATATGTCATTCTGCATATCTCGACATATGCAGAATGTGTCCAGGGCTACTAACTGCACAGCACACGGATATCCGATGGACATCCATAAGACATCTTTTAAGGATATTGAGGATGTCCATAAGCCAGTCGTTTTACGTCCTTCGGACATTCTATGGATGTCCATAGTATATCTGTTTATGAAATTGGTAGACATGCTTATATCCCTAAAACATGTCCACAGGATATCCGATGGACGTCATATGGACATGATAAAAGAGAACATTCAGAATTGTAATTTACATTAAAAGGATAAAAGCAATAAAATATATAAATATTTTAAAATAATATATTTATTTTAAAAATTATACATATATGTATGTATATATGTATGTATCCACGTACGCAAATCGTTAAAAGTATTGCACACGCGCATTGCAAATTAATTAAAGAAAACAGCAATTTGTTCAAAATAATTATAAAAACTAATGTGGAAATTTCAATAAGGATGTTTACTCAAATTTTGTAAAAAAAATTGGCAGATTTTCTAGAAATTTTACTCCAAATTTACACTTTTGCATTGTTTAAAAACAGAAATGACTCAAAATAAGCATAAGTGAAATAAATTCACAAATTGCATGTGCAAATGCAAATGTTTACAATAAAGAATATGTTGTATTTTATATTGGTTCTTTCCCTGCCCTTTCTTTTGCACATCTCAGCCAAGTTTTAATGGCTTGCTCAACTTCTCGATTTTCCACTGCTTTACACAATAAAGCACTTTCTAAATAAAAAAAAACACAATATACACATAATTATATATTTGAAATATAATTATAGTTATTATACAGGGTATCTCTAAAGTTTGACCCAGCCCCCTGGATCTCAAAAACAGCTTTAGATATGGAAAAATGTTTTAGATAAAAATTGTAGAATATTAAGGAGGACAGATAATAAAAATAAAAATATGGATTCTTAAATGGAATCTCTATTTCTTATTGCATATTCTTGTAGCCCTTGTCAAGACGTTTTCAAAACACTATAACAAAGCTCTTTTTTATTAAGAATTTCTTGAAATATTTTAAATTTTGTCATGATACTTTTAATATAAAATATGAAATATCTCGTAAAGTATTCACTTTTTCGATGACTTTATACTTTTATACGCAGAATAATAAAAAAAATCGATTTTTTGTAAAAAAAATATTTTTAAAAATTTGATTGTATTTTATGGAAATATTTAATTTTGCAATATTGCAAAATGTAAAAATTAAGATTATTATTCAATTCTTTTCATTATTCTATGTAAAAAAGTATTAAGGTAAAGTCATCGAAAAATGAATATTTTACGAGATATTTCATATTTTATATTAAAAATATCATAATAAAGTTTAAAATATCTCACAAGTAACACTACCCAAGTGTAAATCGCCGATTTGGATAATTTTTTAATATGTTTTAGTAGACGTAAAAATAAGACATACGTATTTTTTTTATCGGCGGAAAACCATATTTAGGGTGTGAAACACCCCTTTGAATTTATGGGTATCGATTTAATTGTTTTGTATATAAGGATTCAGTATTTTCGGCCCGAACCAAATAAAATAGTTGCATTATCAAGAGATATGAAAAATGAAAAATTTTCGACTCGGTTCGATCATTTTTAGGGGGTAAACCACCCCCTGTATTTGAAACAAAAATTTAAAAAATGCCCAGATAATTGCAAATTTCATTCAAAAATTTTGAAAAAAATATATGTTACACTCGCATCCAAAACAAAAGTGAGACTCTCGTTTCTTTGGACGTCGTGTCCTTGTTCACTAACGTTCCCTCCGAGTTGGTTGTGGAGGGCATAAAAAAGAGGTGGAAGTATATAAAAATCAAGACGGGGTTAACTCGTGCGGAGTTTATCACTGCTGTAAAATTTGTTTTGACTTCTACCTTTTTCACATTTAACAATGTCATCTACAAGCAGACGTTTGGTTCTCCAATGGGCTCCCCTTTGTCTCCGACAGTGGCTGACATTGTCATGGAGGATTTAGAAGAAAGGGTTCTGGGCGCATTGGATATCCGACCGTCGTTTTATAGACGCTATGTGAATGATATTGAAAATTCCTAAGAATAGCGTTCAGGATGTTGTGGATCACTTTAATAATTATCACGACAGATTTAAATTCACAATTGAGTACGAAGTTAACCGCCAACTTAGCTTTCTGGATTTATTGTTAATCGTTAAAAATGACAATTATAACAGATTAGTTTCATAAAGAAACTTTTTCTGGGAGGCTATTGTCCTTCTATTCGAATCATCCTATTCAACACAAAATAGGAACTATTTATAGTATGGTTGACCGAGCAATTATATTGTCTCATCCTAGTTTTTACAACAAAAACTTAATATTTGTTATTAATGTATTGCTTGGAAATGGGTATCCCATCGATTTATTATTCTCGCATATCAATAAAAGACTGAGAAAACTTCAATCTATAAAGAACAATAATATAGACGATGATTCTGAACGTTCGCAAAAAGTGAAAAGTTTTATTGTTATGCCTTATTTAAAAGATACTCCTGAAATTATCACCTCAGCGGTCATCAAATCAGAAAATTCCGTGGGATACCGTATTCTAAACAAATTAAACAACATATATCATAAAAGTCCAGAAAGATAAGAGCGCTCAATCGTCGAAGAATAATGTTATTTATAAAATCTGTTGTAAGAATTGTGATGCCTCTTACGTCAGCCAAACCAAGAGGCAACTACGTACTAGAATAAAAGAACATCAAGCTAATATTAGATTAAATGCGTCCAAGCATTCGGTAGTTTCAGAGCACATTACCAAATTTAATCATGCTTTCGACTGGGACAATGTGGAGGTCTTAGAGGTGGAGCATAATTATAAAAAAAGATTGACGGCAAAAATGATACACATCAAAGAGCAGCCTAACGGCATAAATTCAAACAATTTAAAGACACAGAATTATTAAACGAGGCTTATTTTGATGTGTTGAAGCTGTTGTCATAAATAAACATACTAATAACAATGATTATTGGTTGCTCTGCCCTTGCGATGTGAACGTTTTCTCAGTCGTCTGCGATCTTTAGCTACGAACACCCGCTCCTGATTGACGATGGAAAGAATTCGCTTGCGTTCCGTTGCTCTGCCCTTGCGATGGGAATGTTTCCTCGGTCGTCTGCGATCTTTAACTACGAACACTCGCTCCTAATTGACGATGGAAAGAATTCTCTTGCGTTCCTGTGGTACCGACCGCTTATGTAAGTTCACTTTTACGAGTCAAACTCAATTATTAAATTCGCGTGTTTCTACGGAATTTCAAAATTTGATTCAGTTGCAACTAAGAGGGTCTGGCGACAATGGCTTTCGTTCGCACCAACCTCATGGACGCACATAAGCATTGCAACGTAATGGACGACCGATTTAGCGTTTATTTTGACTAACATTCGACAATAAATCGTAGCGCCGGATCGTATCCGAGTCCTTTATTTATAATTCGACGTTATTTATGAAATTGCGGTTTTGAGGAAGGCCAAGTATGGCCGAAACGTAAACCATTTTGTTTGTAATTTGTAATTTGAATATATAAATTTTATACACCTATTATTGCTCGAAATTTGGTCTTTTTTAATTGTTTTTGCTGTTTGCTTCATCGAGCGTAATTTTTTCGTTATTTGTATATATATACATATATGGGACAATCCACGTCACTTTTACCCCCGCTCTGTCCAAAATTGGTATGGACAATTTTTAATGACTAAGGGTGGAAAATGTTCGTCTTGAAAAGAGCTTTCGAAAGGCGTGTGGTATATATGCGCAATTTAACATGGCGTCATGTTGAATCTGAAATTTTGAATTTATCCCTTTAAGCAGCCATAACTATGACGCCATGTTGAATTGCGCATATATGAGACACGCCTTTCGAAAGCTCTTTTCAAGACGAACATTTTCCGCTCTTAGTCATTAAAATCCGTCCATACCAATTTTGGACAGAGGGGGGGTAAAAGTGACGTGGATTGTCCCATATATGTATACACTACCCTCCATAAGTTTGGAAACACTCTATAAAATGCAAAATACAGAAAATAGTACATAATAGTACATATGTTATCCAACAGGCTTTTAAAATAAAGAATTTCCATTAATTTTTACATTCCTCAAAGTAACCACACCTTTTGCTTTAATGACTGCCTTGCATATTATCGGCATACGGTGGATCAATTTTTGGAGTTCAGTCGGGATACGTTTCCATTCTTGCTGGAGAACTTCCCAAAGGTGCACCTGTGACTCGCTCATTCGCTGTGACTTGTGATTCGCTGTTCAACAAATTCAACTCCGAGCACTTCCGTGTCGCGAAATAATCATCCGACATTTTTTCGGCATGTACAAGTGTTGCAAGTGTCCCAGGTGGAAATATATATGATTATTTGAACGTCTTACGATATATTCATACCAAAAATCTACACAGATCGCTGCTGTGCGACTATTTATCTGTAAATAGTCGCACGTACGGCATCTGTCATAGAGTGTTTCCAAACTTATGGAGGGTAGTGTATATATATATATATATATATATATATATATATATGTGTGTGTGTATACATAGACACATATACTAGTATCGAGAACCAACTCAAGTTTCTTGTAGAACCTAGAGAACTA
The DNA here is from genome assembly GCF_003070985.1 of Temnothorax curvispinosus. Lineage (NCBI taxonomy): Eukaryota > Metazoa > Arthropoda > Insecta > Hymenoptera > Formicidae > Temnothorax > Temnothorax curvispinosus. The sequence goes on along the minus strand of NW_020216562.1, from coordinate 155,223 downwards.
GCAGCGACCGGTAGAGACTGCCGTGTGCTTGTTAGAACTCTCCGCTTCGCTCTGCGCGTAGCCTAGTAGCTCTTGTTGCAAATATCTCAAATAATATGAGATATTTCAAAAAATTTATAAGAACATTTTTTGTAGATATTTGTTTGTTCTACAACTTTGATCTCTACAAAAATTTCAAAATTTATCGTATTTGTAAAGAAAAACGAATTTGTTTATAAATTGTTAATAAAAAACATACTTAGGAATAGCAGAAAATGGCGGAATTTGAATATGTTGTTCAGTATATTTTTCTAAACACAATGACGTAATAAAACCTTGTGTTGCAATTTTTTCTAGGTCTAATCGTATTTTGACTGGACTACTAGTACTGAAATTTCGCATTGAGAAACTTATTCAAAGAGATCGGCGAGTTATAATCGAAAAAAAGTGGTTAAAAATTGAAATGTTAATGTGTATAAAAAAATGCATATCTGGCTCAGACATCAAGACGAAGATTTCTTTGCTACTAAAATAAAAAAGCTAATAGAGCGATGAGACAAGTGTATAATTGTTGAAGAGAATTCTGATAAAAAATAAGCAAATTGTTACATGGATTGAATAAACCGTCTTGAAACTACAAACGTTTGTCTTTTCACTTATTAAATGAGTCTCGTATATATATATATATATATATATATATATATATATATATATATATATATATATCGCTTCTTTTAAGATTTAATATCTTAAATAAAGTGTGTTAAATTAAGTGTGAACTTGACACTTTTCTTTTACCGCATTTTTTTCAATTCTATAAGTGCAGCAAAGAAGTATCACATCTTTATACAGGATGTTTCAGAACTCATGAGACAAACTTTAGAGGATGGTAGGTCTCATCAAAAGAATCAATTTGTTAAAGACCGTGTTCTCTGTAAGTGTTCTTTATAAAAAGCTACACATCTTTGTTCACACTACCTGTAAGATAGGCAACCAGCCGCACGACAGCATTGCGCGTGACGTCTGACAATAGTCCACATGTTAATTCATTCATTTTGTTTTTTGCTTTTTTTTTCAATTCTTATTACATATTTCTTTTCCAGTTTTTTACACATTTTATTAGACAATACGCTATTTAGCTTTAATATTTCACTGTTATTATTACACTATTAATCACACAACTGTCAATCATATGCCATAACAGCCGCTTTTTGTAAAACTTATCTGGACACTTATTATGAAACTGTTTGGAATGGAATTTCAGTAGTTGTTCATATATTGTCCCTTCTGTTACTTTTAAACGAGCAAAGAACAAAATATTATATCTGCAAAAAGAGTTTATTAATCTTGATTTAAAATACTACTACAACTTATTTTGACAATATTACGAAATAAAACTTAATTATAACGATCATTATCTTCTCTACATGATATTATTATTTATATATTTTTCTAACTTAGTAGCTTGAATATATAATATATTTTTTTTATCATTTCTAAGTATTTGTGTTGTTATTATTCTTATAGCGGCTGTTATTCTTTCTCGTAATTGTTGTGTGCTTTATACTGATGTCTTAAAAACAGCTTGTTTTTAGATAATTCCGCAGAAAGAAATCGTACAAAAAGAGATTGAGGATCGTAGAGACCATGTTACTAGACCACTGCATCCTGTAGTTTTATTAATCTACATTTAATTTTTTATATTGATATCTTCTTATAAAGTTTTTAATAAAAATGGAGAAGTACGTATATCTATTCAATGGTGAGAAAAATTATTATCATTGCCGAACATAGCACAATATGGTGATGTTTCAACAACCATCTTGTTAAAACCAAACGTGATTCCTCTGTTGGTATAACATTGTATCAATGAAATATTATTTACATGCATTTTTAAGAATTATGATAATTATTTTTATTAATAGGTTTATCAAAGAAATATGGCTTAATTATTTAGCAGCTTATATATGTACATACATATACTAGCTGGTTACCCGGGGCTTCACCCGGGCGTCTTTTTTTTAAACAACTTTATTTGTGTTATTACATTTGTGTTCTAATCTTATCCACCAATGTATGATTCATAAACACATATTTCCAATAGCTTTCCACGTCATCCATGAGGTACTATTACTTATTAACGCGTTTTTTTTTTTAGTGGTCCCTAGTAGGCCTAATCCACTAATCGTTTCGACCCTTTGAAATAGATAATTCAAGTCGACTTTTGGGACCTTTTACAGGCTGCACGCGGCCCGACAAAGTAAAGAAAATAGCGCTAGGCAAAGCCAGCTGCAATGAAAATCGGCCAAAAAGTGCATTTGTTGCCAAGCTCTGACTCTGACATATAGATTTATAGAACTTCTGAATATTGTATATTTTTTGTTTTATTTTTCTTTGATATCAAAATATATTAATTTTCAGTGTTTCCTATTCTAGATAAACCAACGTAAAGTTGTCCGTGTGAAAAACACTTGTTGTCGTAGATGTTATCGTTTTCAAGAAATTTTAAAAGCAACTAATTTCTTAAATAAAACTTAATATTTTCCTTGAGATAAAAGTTGTAGATCTGGTCGAGACGTTTTCAAAATTATCTTTTGTCTAAGCCGTTCCGGAGATATAAAGCTTCAAAGTTTGCAAAGCCACTGGTTCTACATGTATGGTTCATGCAACATCAGGCTTCAATGATTGTTGTAAACTCATACCACTATTTACGTTTCTATCCACTATCCTACTTTTATTATTACCGGCCAGGAACAACGGCGTGGACGCATAGTAGTTTTTCCTTTGAGGTGTTTGATTAGCGTAAGTCCCTTTGCCTCTCATGATTTGGGGTGCTTGATTAGCGTGAGTCCCTTTGCCTCTCGTGATTCGGGGTGCTTGATTAGCGTGAGTCCCCTTGACTTCAGTAATTCCACAAATTGTCTTTTTATTTTCTGTCTAAAATCTAGCCACCGTTATAGCAGCTTTTCTATCTGTATATTACTTAATAGTGTTAGTACGTGCCGGAAAACATCTTTTTGGCGCTAGGAATCAATTGAGTATCGAATTTTTTATTTAAATAAATATTTATTTAAATTTTAAATTTATTTGTGATCATAAGTTTAGGTAAAGTTAATCGTAGGACTTAATTTTAGTCAACTCCTAGAAAGCGGTAAACAGTCTAATTTCGCTTTTTGAAAACTGACTCCTTTTTTTAAAATTGATTTCACGCTGAATAACATCGGGATATTGCTAACTATTATAACTATAACAAACTTCTTTATGATATTAGACATGGCTGATTATACTCCTTCAGAAATCGTCGATATTTTACTAGTTTTGGGAGAATTTTTTGGCAATTATCGTAAAGCTGAAACTTTACTAAAATCGGTACTCAAAAAGACGACATTCGAATGATACTATCATTCGGAGGCTTAAAATAAGAAGCCAACAGGGTGAGTTAACCCGTCGTCGCGCAAATCGTGAATATGATGTTGATGATGTGTATGTTTTCACTATCTTGAGCCCGAACTACATCTATCGTAATGTTCACCGTAAGCAATCATTATAAGCTCGCTTACGATTACGACGCTTGTCTGGCGTTACAATAACCTAACCTATGGCATGCCGTTTTACTTTTTAATAACATAAATAAAATTATACTCAATATAAAAGTTTCAAAAAATAATTGTCTTCACAAAAATTGCGATTCTCAATAATGAATTAAAATTATGTCTAGACATAATAAAAATTGGATGAATTAAAATTATCTGTACACAAAAATAAAAACAAATTTTTATTATGTCTAGACATAATTTTAATTCATCTAATTTTTATTATGTCTAGACATAATTAAAATTGAGAATTAAAATTATGTTATGACATAATTTTAATGCATCGAATGAAAATGATGTTTAAACACATATTTCTTTTAAATTCTGAATTAAAATTATGTCTAGACATAATAAAAATTGTATGAATTAAAATTATGTCTAGACATAATAAAAATTGGATGAATTAAAATTATGTCTGACATAAAAATAAATCCGCATTTTTATTATGTGTACACATAATTTTAATTCATACAATTTTTATTATGTCTACACATAATTTTAATTCAGCCAATTTTTATTATAATTCCGCATTTTTATTATGTGTACACATAATTTTAATTCATACAATTTTTATTATGTCTAGACATAATTTTAATTCTGCCGCTAGGGAATTTTTAAGTCGATTCTTAT
>NW_020216562.1:111728-141021 GCF_003070985.1 Temnothorax curvispinosus | reverse complement strand
ATTTCTTAATGGCCCACACTACGGCCAAGCACTCTTGCTCGGTGACATGCATTTTTAAAAAATTGTAGGACGTGAGTAAATTTTTCTTGCCTCTATTTTTATTGTTCCGTTGGTTTTTGGAATTACTAGTTGTAATTTCTTTTTGGTCATAAGAAATATTATAGTTTTAGATAATTTTTCCTGTATTTAATTAACCGTTATTGCACCATAGTTTATAAATATAATCTTCTTTGTACAAAATGACCGTTCAGGGTAAGTTGTCTCAAATGAGATGGGATTTAAAGTTTATGAGAATTATTATTCTTTTATTTACTCAAAATTTATGTAAGTATTACAAAGTTTATGAGAATTATTGACGTAGAACTACGTCTTTGTCGACAGTAAGAGGGGGGGGGGTAAATCCAGGCACAGCCTGCAACGTTATTATGCAACAAAAACATGTCACACTTTGAACGTTTATATCTTCGAAACTAATAATCGTAGAATAATAATTAACATCTTATTTTAAAGCTTAAGAAGTCCCATTTATGATAAAACAAGTTGGAACCCTCTATTTCTTACCTCTTCGATATAATAGCGTTAGAAAGTTTAGTTAAATTTCTTGTAGATGTAACGAAAACATGTCACACTTTGAACGTTTAGATCTTCGAAACTAATAATAATCGTAAAGTAATAATTGACATCTCATTTTAAAACTTAAGAAATCCCATTTATGATAAAACAAGTCGGAACCCTCCATTTTTTTTTACCAATTTTCTGGAAACCTGTTTTTCTAATTTTTCGGGAAATAATTGACCGAATCTCAAAGAATTATATATGAAACAGGGATAGAATTTTCCGGGAAATGCTATAAAGTGTATAATTTTTTGTTACCGATTTTTTTGGAAACCGGTTACAAAATTTTTCCAATTTTTCTGGAAATAATTGACCGAATTTTAAAAAATTGTATATAAAACAGGGGTAGAATTTTCCGAGGAGTGCTATAAAAAATATAATTTTTTATTACCGATTTTTTGAAAACCGGTTTCAAATTTTTCTAATTTTTCGGGGACGGATAAAAAAAAATTATATAGAAAGTAGAGGTAAAATTTTTCGGGGATTGCCACGTCGTGTGTATAATTTTTCGTTTCCGATTTTTTGGAAACCGGTACCGAAATTTGTCTAATTTTTTTGAGAAATAATACGTAATTTTAATATACTTAAGTTTTATTTTCTAGAAAAATTTTAGTACTGATTTCATGAAAATCGGTTTACAATGAAAAAACTACTAATTTATTTTAATAACCGATTTTCTTAAGTATATTAAAATTGCAATGAATCGGAGATCTTATTAAAGTACCGGTATTGAATTTGGCGTCAATCGTTAAAGGAGTTACCGATTTATGTCTAAAAAAAGTATATTTATTTTAATAACCGATTTTCTTAAGTATATTAAAATTTCAATGAATCGGACACCTCATTAAAGTACCGGTATTGAATTTGGCGTCAATCGTTGAAAGAGTTACCGATTTATGTCTAAAAAAAATTGAATAAAAAAAAATGAAGTTACACATGTAATCTTATATAGAATATCATTAAAAAAAGGTTGGCATTTACTTTGGCGAGAATCGGGAAAGGGGTTACCGATTTCTGCAAGAAATTTATACTTTCTTGCAACAAAAACATGCAACACTAATATTTCTCGAAAAGTATTAAAGGAATTTTGAAAGCTCTCGATGTGAGCTAAATGTTCTTGCAATTTATTTTGTTTATAACAGATTTTCTTGATATGGCAATGTGTTCAGAATGTTCTAATACGTGGAATATTTCTCGAAAAGTATTAAAGAAAAATGTACTTTATTATAGTGTTTTTGAAAGCTCTCAATGTGAGTTAAGGGGATCCTGGAGTGACAGCGACATTGACATAATCGGTCTAAGCAATATCTTTGAATTGGCTGAACAGAATGGAAAATCCTTTTACACGATTAAAGTACGCACAAAAATGTAGAGGGCTCTACATGATTTTTTCTGATAAACTAAAAAAAATTTATTTTTATAAATATTGTCTTCACCTGACGACAATATTTGCTTTATACAAAAATTCTGCAGTTTTTCTATAGAAAATAGTAATGCAGCCCTCTACAAAAAACTGTCAGGAATAATATCGTGCAATTAAAAGTAAGATTTGAAGCCTAAAAAAAGATATTACTTAGCCCAGTGTCGTGCGTATGTATGCGTGCAATGTTAGGTGCTATTCTTGTCTATATCCTTGTCTATACAAGGACAGATATAGGTCGATAACATAGAAAATGGTAATTTTGTCGGTTATACAGCCGGCTTCAGGATCACCTTAAATGCTGCTGCAATTTAACCGATTTTTTTAAGTATATTAAAATTTAAATAAATCGGAGACCTTATTTAGAAGATTGTCACTTTTAGAGGGGCCCAACGAAGATTTTCCCCTCTAACGCAAATAAAAAAAGGAAGGAGGATAGTTTTTATGTTTATATATAATTTAGGAACTAATCAATCAAATTTAAAAGAATTATATATGAAATAAAGTAGGAAAGAGTAAAAAATGTAATTAAATTAGTTAAAAATTAATAAAAAATAATAAAACAAAGCGCAAATTAAAATTTTGCACATTGCCGCTACATGGACCTTTGCCGAAGAATAAGAGTATCCTCCCAGGATCTATGAGGATTTTTCCCACGTATGACGTCTCGCCGAGGGGCGGGAAGACCCTCTCTCGTATACCCATTGCACGCCGGTGCTCCGGCAGGGTGAGAGGGGGTAACCCTCTTTCGGGCTGACCCGGTACGTGGTGCCGGGTCAACTGGAGGAGAGACCCACATCGGTGGCTTACACACCAGGGTCGTGGACCCACGGTGCCGCCGGTGTGGAGGGTTGTCCCGAGCCGCTCGAACATATTTCGAGATCGGGGTAGGGCAACCTGGGTGGGAGACCTGTCCAGCCGATCGGACATCTTCCGAGGTCGGGGTCGGCGGGTCTCGCCGTCAGACGCAAGGGCCGACGGCGCGTACGAGCGCCTGGCGGTGGACGATCGCGTCAACTGGGGGGGGGGCTCCTGTGCCCTGCCCTCTTGCGGGCGGCGGGCGGAGGGACTGGGATCGAGTTTGCTCGGCCGGATCCTCCCGTCTCGCTTGGCGCGCGTGAGACGTACGGTGGGAGCTTCTCCCTACCCTAAGTCCATCGTTGGGCAAGGCGGGGTCCCGGTGCGGAGGATACCTCGGCCGGTGACCCGTGACTTTAGGCTGGTCCCCCTGGCAAGAGAGGCGTTGGAGGGGTCGCGACCTCCTCCGTTCCGAGCGTCAGGGGGGCCGTATCTCCCGTGCGTGGCGGCGCCCCCCGCGGTGCCCCAGAGTCGGACCCCCGAAAGCCCGCGGAACGTTTGCCCCTCGATGGTCTGCGCCCGCGGGTGAGTATGGGGCTGGGATCCGCTCTGGATGAATATTCCCGGAGACGGGTGTAGTCTTCCCCCGGGAGAACTCGGGGCCTTTTCGGCTTCCTTGTTGGGAGTCGGAGGGTGAGGGCACGTCCTGGAAGACAAGCCGCGGGAGGTCTAGGGAGATTATATATTTCCATGGATAATTACAATTTTAACCCCCTTAAAAAGACGAGTTTAGGGAGCGAGAGAAGGAGGGTGAGGGGCAGCGATGTCCCACTCAATCCCTTCTGCTCGCGGGTCGACGAGAAGGAGGCTTCGGTGCAGCAGGTGCACCTCGGAGCACCGGGTACGGTCCCTCAGGTAGATGGGCCGATAGATTCGAGCCCGACGAGCTCGAGCCCGGAGGAGGAGAAAGATGGCGAGGAAGCAGCCGACAACGCGACCAACTGCGTTGGAAAGACTAGCGCTATCGCTAACGCCCAGAAGAAACACCTTCGCAGGAAAAAGGAGAGGGCATGCCGGGACAACAAGCGCAAAGAGGCGCAAAAACGTGCGAAGGATTCCCGGAACACGGACTTTCTACAGAAAAGAAACGTGTCGGCAATCTCGTCGAGCTCGGGAGAACGATCTAGGTCGGCGACAAGATGGACAGGTACCGTCCCGGAAACGGAGACGGATGAGGTTGAGGTGATAGAAGACTCAGCCGACGAGAGGATCGAGCCTGCAAGATTAAATAAGGGAGGGGAAAGCAAGGGTGATTCTAAATAAAACGAGGTCAAGGGTGACGGAACTGGTGGGAGCCAATAATTGCCCGGATATCAGCAACGTCAGGGCGGAAAGCGGCCAAGGGCGCCCAGCCAAATACGGAAAATATTACCTGAAACAGCTCCGTAAGGCTCAGGAGGAGCTGGTAGAACGGGCTCGGGAGCTTAAGACCCTGAGAGACGCAATCGTACCGGCCAATCTTTCTATCAACAGAAAGATTGAAAAAGAAAAGGGACAAATTGAGTATCACCCCATTGGCGGCGTTGCCATCGGTCATCGGAGAGGCCGTCAACGGCATCGACTTGGTGGCCAAAAAGTCGCGCTCTCTGAAGGGGAAGTATCGGGGCCGTCTTAATAGGTCGGCGGCTACCATCAAGGCAGCGCTGGATCTGCTCGTAAAGAACTACGAAGATCCAGCGACCGGCTACGCGAAGGACGCCGAGATGGAAAAGTTGTGGGAGCGGGTAACCGCTCAAGAAAAAGAGATAGCTTTTTTGAACGAAATGAAAGCTCAGCACATTGAGAACCAGCACGAGCTGCAGGAACTCAGGCAAAGAACGGAGTTGTTACAACTGCAATTGGAGAAGAGGGGCGGGATAACGAACGCTAACCCAAACCCGACTCCGAATACGAGAAGCTCGGCCGCGACCTCAGTGATCGTCACCGAGAAGGGGACGAAGAAGAGGAGAACGAAGCTTCCTTCTTCGTCCTCGGGGACCGAATCACCGGCCAGAGAGGGAACCAGTCCGACGAGGCTCGGGGACGAAAACGTGGACATGGACCCGGTAGGCCAACAGGACGAAGAAGAGATTAATAGCATGAGGAACCAAGTGATGGAGGAGATCGCCGCCATCGAAATGCCACCGACGATCAGACCTCCGTTACAAGGGAGAAGAAAGGTTATTGACCCAACCATTCCTCCAAAGGCTGCGTCGACGATCCCGTCGAATGAGAAAGCAGCCCCCCGACCGGGTATGGAGGATAGACTGGCGACGATGCTGGTGCAATGCGTCGAAGAGAAGGTCAACCGCATGGAAGACAGACTCATGACCAAACTGACAGAGTTGAACCCGAACATCAGGAGAAAAGGAGGAAGGAGCGAGGACAAGTCTCTCTCTTCAACTGAGAAAGCGCCCGCCCCCCAGAAGAAGAAAGGGGGAAAGAACAAGGGAGAGGAGATAAAGACCGCCACGCAGAATCAAACGATAGAGCCCGTCCCCGAGCCGGCCAAAGGTAAATTTTGGTCGCAAGTAGTGGGACAAAAGGCGGGCTCTCGTCCGACTCCCACAAAGGTTTCACCGAGGGCGCAGTCCCAAGAAAAAAGAGGAGACACGCCGAACGCCACTGGGAACAAGAATGGAGGGGAAGAGTAGACCCTGATGGCAAAAGGCAAGAAAAACAAGGGGAAGGCTAAGAAAACGGAGGTGAGTAATCAGCCCCGCAAACAAGCCGGCGCGACGACAGGTCCTCAAACGAAGAGGGCCAACGCCGCGCAACCCAAGAGTGGAGGGAAAATACCGACCCCTCAACAAGCAACAGGGTCGAAGAGAAGGAGGGTGCCGCGTACAGCGGCGGTAACGCTAATCTGCCCAGAAGGGCAATACGCAGAGTTTATGGACGAAGTCAGGTGTAAGATCGATTTGGCCAGTCTCGGAATCGAGAAAGCCCCGCGCCTTAAAAGAACGGCTACGGGGGCGATCAGCCTCGAGATTACCGGACAGGGCAACGTCGAGAAGGCGGATGCTCTCGCGAATAAAATGAGGGAAACCATGTCCGGTAAGGAGGGGGTGACGGTCGGTCGTCCAGTAATGACGACCGATCTTCGCCTTAGCGGATTCGAAAAGTTCGTGTCTGAAGCAGAGATTAGGAAGGCTCTGGCGGTGAAGGGACAAGCTAGCCTCTTCAGTATTACGGTGGGGCCAATTAGGAAGATGGCTGGCAACAGGCTATGCACAACAGTGATAAAATGCCCGTTGGCCATGGCCAACTCTCTAGTTAGGGAGGGAAAAGTAACACTGGGGTGGTTGCCAACAAAAATTGTAGTGTTGGAAAAGCGGCCACTCCAGTGTTACAGATGTCTGGAGCTGGGGCACACCCGGGCAACATGCCGCAATGAGGCAGACCGCACCGGAGCGTGCTACTGTTGCGGGGCAGCGGGTCACTCAGCCCGCGATTGCCAGGCTCCGGTGCGCTGCGCGGTATGCGAAAATAAGGGGCTCCCCCACGATCATCACGTCGGGGGACCCGCGTGCCGAGGGTGCTGCAAAGAGAAAAGTAAGAGGACGACAGGGAAACCCGTCGAAAAGGCTCAGAAGACTCAGAAGGCAACGGACACAGTGAAGCCGAAGCCTAAGCCCAAAGCTAAGCCTACCAAGACGAACGATATTGCGGTATCGGGCTGGGAGGTCATCCAAGGGGGCAGAGTAATAGCCGGGGTTTCCTCGAAAGCCCCCAAGGAGCAAAGACCTCCCAGGGTAAAGAAAGGAGGGAAACCGGATGTCCAGATGCCCGCGAGTGGAACGACGGCGATGGAAACGGACCCCTCACCCAGCGAAAAGCTCGACAAGGGAAGCGAGGAGACCTCCCCCATGAAAACGAAGGTGCTGGAGGAAGCGGGAGTGGGGGAAAACTTTCTCCTGCCAAAGGATAACAGCGAGGAAGGAGTGGAGGACTCCGTTGGACGCCTTTAATGGCCCACCGAATCCTCCAAACTAACCTGAACCACGCCCGCGTGGCCCAGGACTTATTTTGTCAGGCTATGACAGAGCGCGGGTGTGGTTTGGGGATCGCGGCGGAGCCCTGGAAAGTCTCGAGAAACCACCCGTGTTAGGCGGAGGACGAGAGGGGCTCCGTCGCGGTCACATGGAAAAACATACCGCTGTCTCTTCCATGCACGCGTAAAGGTGCTGGAGTAGGGTACGTGACGGTGGAATGAGGGCCCATTTTTGTGGTGGCAATTTACGCCCCTCCAAGTTGGGCCCGGGACGAGTATGCGCGGTTCTTGTTGACGCTGAAGGATTGCGTCAGAGCCTGCTTGTCCGGTCGGGTCATGGTCGCGGAGAACTTCAACGCGAAGTCCACGCTGTGGGGTTCCCCGCGAACCGATTGGAGGGGTCGCGCCACCGAATCATAGGCGGTGGGACTCGGCCTAAGTCTATTAAACTTGGGCCGAGAGAGCACGTGCGTGCGGCGGCAAGGATCATCGGTAGTTGACCTCACTTAGGCCACCCCCTCCCTTGTCGCCCGCACGGTGCACAATTGGAGGGTGGTTGTGTATCTGGAGATGACGGTCTGTCCCACCCCGCCGAAAGTGCTCGCCCGCCGCCGAGACGCTAGCAGGCGCAGGCAAAGATGGGCCTTCAAGAAGCTGAACGAAGACTTGTTCGGAGCAGCGGTCTTGGTGCTAACATGGCACAAGGAGGAAGAAGGGGACATTCGGGGGAAGGACATCGATGACGAGGTTGAGGGACTGATCAGGACTATGACACAGATATGTGATATGGCGATGCCTCGGCTTCGTCCCCTCCCCCCTCGCAAATGTACCTACTGGTGGACGGAAAAGTTGACAGAACTGCGTTGCTCCTCCGTCCGTGCCAAGCGAACGTGGCAGAGAGCCCGCGCCGGGAGGCGCGGCGCTCTCAACGTGGAGGAGGCAGGAGAGGCTTGGCGTGCCGCCCGCAAAGACCTCTCCCGTGCCATACGCGCGGCCAAGGAGCTTGCCTGAAAGGAGCTCCTCGACAGCGTGAGAAAGATCCGTGGGGGCGCCCGTACAAATTGGTCCGAGACAAACTTAGATCCTGGACGCCTCCAGTAACGGAAACACTGGACCCCCCGTTCGTTGAGGTCATCGACGAATCGTTCTCCTGTAAGGACGAGGGACAAGTCTTGTTTCCACCGATCGTGGAGCAAAAATGGAGGAAATAATGGGGGGAATGGGGGGAAGAATGGGGGGTCAGTGCGGAAGAGCTGTCGGGGGCTCTCCGCAGGGTTAAGGGGCGAAAGACCCCCTGCCCTGACGGCATTCCGGGCAAGGCGTGGATCTTGGCCGCGGGGGAACTGGCCGGCATGATGCGCAGAATGTACACGGCGTGTCTGCGCACCGGCCGGTTTCCCAAAAAATGGAAGGAGGCCAGCTTGGTGCTCCTGCCGAAGCCGGACAAGTCTCCGGACTTGCCGTCGGCATACCGGCCCGTGTGCCTGCCTGACGAGGCAGGAAAGATTCTCGAGCGGGTAATCGCCGCATGTCTCGTCCAGCACCTGTCCCGAATGGGACACGAGGGTTTATCAGACGATCAATTCGGCTTCCGCGCCGGGCGTTCTACGATCGACGCGATAAAGCGCATCCTCGCCCGGGTAAAGGCCGAAATTGCCGAGGGGAGGGTTGTAATGGGCACCTCATACGATGTGAGGAATGCCTTCAACTCTCTCCCCTGGCCGGTTCTTCCCCTATTTGATCTCGATCGTCCGAGATTATTTTCGGGACAGGGGCTTGATGTTCACGGACCGGAACGGAGTCCTGAGGGTTAGGTTAATGGAGTGTGGCGTCCCGCAGGGGTCCGTGCTAGGACCCCTGCTGTGGATAATAACTTACGACCTGGTCCTCAGGACAGTTCTCCCCGAGGGATGCTAGCTCTCGGGGTATGCTGACGACATACACCTGAGAGTCAGCGGAAAAAAACTGGCAGGAGCTATTCAGGCTGGCCAACGTGGCAGCAGCTGGAGTAGTGCGCTGTATAGAGAGGCTGGGCCTGAAGGTGGCACCCCAGAAGACTCAGATGACACTCTTCTACAACCGTAGAGCCTGAGGTCCACCTCCGAGGTAGCTCAGCCTCCGAGTGAAAGAAGTCATAGTCCCTCCCACTCCTTATCACAAGTATCTTGGGATGGGGCTGGACAGCGGACGTAGCTTTGGGGAGCACGTCGCCCGCGCGACCGAAAAGGCTGGGCAGGTAGCAAATTGCCTGTCCAGAATATTGCCCAATTTGGGCAGGGCTAGCGGGCGCGTGCGTTGCCTCTATACGGCAACGGTCCATTCGGTGCTGCTATATGCAGCACCGATATGGTGGCAGAAAGTGGGTAGATCTGCCACCGAGGGAAGATAGAGGCCGTGCAGCGGATAATCGCTGTACCAGCCTCCAGGTCTTATAGGACCGTTGCCCACATGGGGGCGACGGTTCTGCCAAGAATCCCACCGGCACACCTCCTGGCGAGATATTACGCCGACACGTATGAGGAGATGTGCCAAGCCAGAGAAAGGTTGGGGTTTGTCCCGCCGGACATTAGAAGGGCTATTGAGCTACAAGGGAAGACGACCTTCTCAAACGCTGGAAAGAGTAGGTGGAAGACCCGCGACACAAATGGGGGAGAAAAATCGTCAAGGCTGTTTAACCCGTATTCGAGGAGTGGGTGGAAGGCGTGAAACGGAGACGCCTAGCCTTCCATGCGGTGCAGGTCATAACGGGTCATGGGTGTTTTGGCCACTACCTGCACCGTATAGAGAAAAAGCGCACTGAGCGCTGCCACTATTGTCCGGAGGAGGCGGACACGGCGCAGCACACGCTGGAGTTCTGTCCAGCGTGGGCAGACGAGCGCCGTGTCCTCCAGACAGAGATCGGGGAGGACCTTTCCCTCCCGGCCGTCATAGAGAGGACGGCCGGAACGGGAGCGGAAAAGATACGGAGATGGGAAGCGTTCGTCTCCTTTTGCGGCAAGGTAATGCTGCAAAAAAAGGCGGACAAAAGAATAAGGAGGGAGGAGGCTTTCTCTCCTCCGTTCTCAGACGAGGACGAATAGACCGGGGAGACACTTCACGGTCAAACGTTTTAAACGTTACAAGGGATAAGGACAACAGCGGACTCCTCAAAATACAGAGGGTCCCCTGGCATCTCCAACTAGGCTATGAGGGATGTGTTCAAAGACGGGAGGAGGGAATGGCACGGGGGTGGACGTAAGCCCCCCTCTGCCATTCCTATTCGTGCCGAGCAGATCGGCGGAGGATGCGGGACGGGGATGGGGCTCGGGCTGATTCCCCATGGAGGGCGCGGTAAGGGGAGGATGTGTCCGCTCCCAGCGGCGGGTCGGACTGGTTGCCGGGGTGTCCCGGAAGGCGAGTTCCGTATGGCAAGTTCTGGAAGGGCCCCCGGCGCTTCCCGATGACTCGTCGCGGGTTCTCGTGAGCCGCCCCCCCTCCTACCGCCTGGGGGTGGTGGCGGGTGGTTTGGGTCTGCCACTCGTCACCGCTGATCCTGACGGGGAGCCTACGGGCCGCCCCTAAAGAGGTCAGCAGCTCTTCCAAAGGGGGGTGGTGGGTCAGGGTTAGTCCCCTCTAATCCGCCAAAACTAGATTTGTCTTTAAGACGGGGACTTCGGTCCCCAGAAGGGAGCCCGATGACAACCCTTATAGAAAAATACACTGAGCCCATAGAAAAATCCTTAAAGTTGGATGTGATTTCGGACCGCCAATAGGTTAAACCTATTGTTAACGCCTATTGGCGGTCCGAAATCACACCCAACAAGGGTTTTTCTATGGGTTGAGTGTATTTTTCCATAAGGGAAGGGCCAGCGTAAGGGGGTCACGGATGTGATCATTGCGTTTCCTGGGCCCCTCCCCCTGCGCCGTTAGGTAAAGCGCTTAGGGACTGGTGGGGGTTTTAGCCGGTAGACTGCGGCCGTCGCCGTCTATCGCCGGAGTTTAACCCGGTGTGATACGCGCCCGTAGAATCCGGCACAATCCCGTCCCGGACCCGACCGGGGCGGGTAGTCTTTTGAAGATTTCCCCCACCTAAAATAAAAAAAGAATTTCTCCCACGTTAAAAAAAAATATGGAAATATAGTAAAAGAAAATATAGTAAAAAAACATTTAGTATGTTTTACTTCTCAAAAATTTTTAAATTAAAGAAAACAAACACAAATTTTCAAAATAAAAACTTGCATATTGCTTCCACATCATTTTATTTAGCTTATAAAGTTTCCTAGAAGGAAGTCAATTTATTATATGCTAATAATTTGAGAAATTTCTTATAGAGAAAAATTTAGAAGTTAAAAAAGAAACGGGCACATACTGCAACTGTGCCGCAAGCAACAACGTAGAACTACGTCAACTGTCACTATTTCATGTTAAAGTATAAGTATAGCGAAGGAAACTAGACGTAGGGCTACGTCAACTGTCTTTGGATGAATGATAGTGACAGTTGACGTAGCCCTACGTCTAGTTTTCTTCACTGAATACTTTAACATGAAATAGTGACAGTTGACGTAGTTCTACGTTGTTGCTTTTATTCTTTCATTTACTCTAAGTTTATGAGAATTTTATTACGAAGTTTATAAAAATTATTAATTTTTCGTTTAATTCACGCTGCAATATATTATTAAGTTAAATTTACCAAAAACTGGCACTAACTTAAATAAAATATTAAAACAGAAAATATTTGTCGTATGTTTCCTCTACATGAAAGATACATGACAATCACTCCAAAGTCATGTGACAACCAACCCTGGGTATGGGGTAAGTTGTCACATTTGCGCAGTTTTTACTTAAAATTAAATAACTTTTTTGTGTATAAATATATACAAGTCCAATATTTTTTTTCTTACACCTAAAAGATGTAGCTACATTATAAAATAATATACAATATTATAAAATATTGCTAACATTGTTTTTAAAATCAGTATTTGAAAAATGTGACAACTATATAGCCCTGGTCTCCCCTACTGTTTTGTAAATGGGTTGAACGGATGATTGCACATGATGCAGATTTTTTCAAATACGTTCTATTATCTGATGAATTGACTTTAAAATACCGAAGAATTGAACAGACATTATTGTCATTACTGGATCAGATGTCAATCCTTATTGGTATAGACAAGTAGGCAATCAACACCGTTGGAGTATAATGGTTTGGTGTGGAATCATTAATGGTTATCTAATTGGTCTACATTTTTTTTTATGAAAATGTGAACAAACATAACTTTCTGGAATTACTAAGGGATTACTTACCTGTTTTACTCGAAGAAATCGATATAAAGACAAGGAAGAATGTGAATTCAACTGGATGGTGCGCCACTACATTATACACGAATCGTAAGAAATTTTCTGGATCAAGAGTTCAACGGCAGGTGGATCGGACGAGGTGGTCCAATTGCATGACCTGTATGGTCACCAGATTTGATTTCTCTTGATTTTTACTTATGGGGATACGTGAAAAATATCGTGTTTGAGCAGAAATCGACGACAAGGAAAGATATGATCGATTGAACGGATTCGAATGGCTTGTAGAGCGATACCAAAGGCTGTCTTACTTAAAACATTTACACATTTTGCAAAGAGAATCAGGTTATGCATTCGAGCCAACGGGGATAACTTTAAACAGTTTCTGCGGTAGCTGTTGAGAGAACGCTAATCAAGCACCTCGTGAGAGGCAAGGAGATTCACGCTAATCAAGCACTCCAAACAAAACAGAAAACTACTACGTCCACACCATTGTTCCTAGGTAGCGCTAAAAATAGGATACCTAGACAGTGGTATGAGTTTACAATAACCATTAAAGCCTGTTGCACAAACCATACATGTAGAACCAATGACTTTGTAAACTTTGAAGCTTCATACTCCGGAACGGCTTATGCAAAAGACAATTTTTGGGGATGTTTTGAAAACGTCTCTCTCTGACGGGGATCTTTTATTTCAACTTTTATCTCAAAGAAAAAATTAAGTTTTATTTAAGAAATTAGTCGCCTGTAAAATTTCTACGACATGATATTCACATCGGAAATGTATCCCCCAACATATCATTTGTATAAAAAATATTTTTTATGTTTGTAAACATAATGTGGCTCAGAAATTTTGAATCAACAATATATTTTTTCGAAATCTACAAGAAAGATCCTATTTTTTATTTGAAGTCTTATGGTAAAAATATATGCACGGTAGTAGACTTAACCCTTATATGCACAGCTTTGCATATACAGGGTGTCGCAGGAGAAAAGGTCACTACTCTAGGAAATGATAATATCGGTCATTTTAAGCAAAAATGTTCATATGAACGCATCTTCACAAATATCAAATATGCAGATATGTTGTATGTTTATAGCTTCTGTGATGATAATACCACTGCTGCATTTGTGCGACATTTGTGAAGCTGTAGCATTTTTAACAACACTTCTACAATGTCACTATCAACAGTCACAACAATCTACCGTTGTAAGAAACATGTATCTTTCTTATCAATAATTTTGCAACTGTTTAGATGGTTTTTCAAGAATAATAAGCACTTCTTCATTTTATTTTTATTTTATAGGAGATATGGCAAGCTACGCCACCCACAAAACGCATTCGCGCATGTGCCTCGGCGGAGTTCCTATACTACTGACTATAGTTTGCAACAACGCCGCTAGATAGTGCATGGTGAGAAGAGCTTTCTCACATTTAGAAAACATCCAGCCGCGTATATAAGCAGACCTCTCTGCGAGATAAAAACAGATTTGGTTTCGTAACCGAAGGGATCTCTTCCGTAAGTATAAGAGTACCTCCGCCTGACGCTTAGCCGTTCTACGGATTCGACACTTACCCGCCTCGGATCCGACGCTTGCCGTCGCAGAAGTTTGGCGTTGGCCACCCAACTCCAGACGCTAGTTGCCCCGTACCTGACGTCTCACCGTCGCCAAAGTCTGGCGCTAGCCGTCCAACTCCTGGAGTCCTGACGCTAGTCGTCCCGTGCCTGACGCCTTGCCGTCACCGAGGCTAGATTGATCGGCCACTCCCGGGGCTGATCTCGTCATTGACATCACCGAATGGAAGGAGAACTTCCCATTCAACATTCCACCGCTGGTGTCTCCATTCCATCACCAGACTGATATGGAAGACTACGCACTCCCACGAGCCCCAGAAGCTACACCGAACGGGTACGACGCAGACCAGCCCGAGGGTTAGTCCAAAGAAGTCAGGTAGATGCAGCCACGCAGACTGAACGTCGAGGAGGCCGGTCCTGGTTTAGGCCATATTAAACACAAACACAGATACATATGTATATATAACGTAAATATATTATTGTTATTATGCAAACTGGTATTCTTCCTTTTCTACCCCTTGCGATTCACAATCTTTGGGTCAACTCCTACTTCATACGTACTTAATTATAATAAGATAATCACAACAAGCGCCAAAGATATTTTGTTTCTCCGCTTTCATACTTAAAAGCAATATAAAAGATAATATCTCATAAACGACTACCGAAAATTACATTCTATTGCACATTTGCCATAGAGAACATCTTACAATACTGTAATAAAATAGATATATTATTCTATTAAAACAATAAAACTATGTTATTAAAAGCATTAAAAGAAATAATTTAAAACTTTTGTTTAAATTATTATATAAATCTTCTTATATAAACACAAAATAACTTTTATGATAGCAAATCAACTTTTTATGGAATTATGGACACAAACTTAGTACTAATAATTTATATACATATATAAAATGTGTATCACTATTAAATAAAAATAAATTTGAATAAAAAATACGTTTTTTTTTTCGAATAACCAATCTACAAATAGGTACAATAGGCATATCTCGAATATCCACCTGAATTAAAGCATTTATAATAAATCTTATGGTGCATCTTTTTCACGTGGAGTTGAAAATTCGTTGAATAAATTTGTCATTCAGTTCATCTCTATCCCCAGCAGGTCAGCAACTTCACAAATCATCGTTACTCAATCTATAGAGTATGGTATCCAGCTTTGGCAATTAAGTCACAGTGTCCTTTTCTCATGGGACGTAGTGGAGGCGGATGGTAAGGGACGAAGGATTTAGTGCTGTTTAACCCCCGGAAACTTCTTCGATAAATAAGCCGTACAAGCGTCGGCATCCGCTCGCAGGGGGCCGAGCGATGGAACAGTTTGTTGTCCCAACAGAGATCTGATTGCCCGTTAGTGGACTCGAGTTAGCGCCAGTTCTGACTTTCACGGATTTTCACGAGTAAAAGAGATCCTGAATGTGAGACAGAGAGGAGATTACAGGAAGAGAGAGAGAGAGAGTAAAATCCCGCTCGTTTCTGGAAGAACGGAATTTCGTTTCGAGGAGGAGGGGCGAGTGCAAACTCCTGATTAGCAGCCTTTCTTGGTCCTTGAGAGAACGGACAATCGTCGTCTAATTTACCAGCCGATTCTCAATCTCTCTTCCTTAGCCACTTACTTTTCTGCTATCGCGCCCTTTCTTTTCACCCCTCCTGTTTCGCTCCGCCCTGAACGTCAATATATTGCATTTCTTTTCATATGGGACATTAATTTGATACTCATATATTAATTTTTACGTATGTATTATTGCAATCTATTACAATGTTGCAATATAAACGGACATTATTTCACACACCTCTTATATAATTATGACGTAAAAATCACTATTTTACTTCTTTATTTAATATCGAATGACCTTGTACTTTGATCTTGTATAAAAAATAATAAATTGTTAAAATCATGAATCCGCTATTCTACCAAGGATAAAAAAACATATCTAAAAAAATGTAGGTAACATTAAATTCCTATATAATGTACATACACTTCTTATCACTTCTGAACTGATTGTAGCATATGCTGCAATGATTCGTTGCTTCATACTTTCTGATATGATCAGCTTTTCTTGGTATACATAATGTTTTCAGTATTTCCCCCAAAAAATCATTCGATGTTATGTCAGATGAACAAGCTGGCCACGAAATTAAATTACAGTGTCCTACCCAAATAATCTTAAAATCTCCATGCAACCACAACAAAAATTATTATTGGCATGTTACCTTTCTATAAGTTGGAATGAGATCGTACTTCATTTGAGTGAAAAAGTATTCTTTTCGAGTGTAGTTAGATCAATGTCTATAGGAGTGAATTATGTTACTCTACAATTTTGAATGGAAAATTTTACTCTGTTGAAGTCATTTATCAGTCGATCTTTAGTGAATCATGATTCACTGTAGCTTTAGAGTAAAATTGTATCACTCCGGCAGAGTATTACTCCGTTCCAAAATTTGAGTAAAAAATTATTCACTCCCACCTAATACTTTATATAAGTGCCCGTATTTACTAAAATTAGAGTGACAACTCTCTCTTTTGGAGTGACTATCATAAACACTCTAATTAGTAGCGAAACTACTCTATAAGATTTAGAAGGTATAGATTGTTTAATTCTGCTATATCTTTATAAAAGTAATGATTCATAACTTTGAGTTGAATAAAATGTTATTTATATATTTAATGTAAATATTTTTGTTTAAATTGTTTTTGTGCAATTTTATTATATATTTTCATATAATTTTTATTATATATTTTCATAATTGTCATTACTTCAGTCAGAATTGTTAATTTCTGATAAAACAATATTGTTATTTTTGTTATAGTCGTAATCTAATCATAAAATTATTTTTTTTCTTTTATTGACATCTTTTTGTACTTTAGAACATAAATACATACATTATCTTTTAGAATATATACATATATATATATATATATATAATATTTATTTATTTATTCATATTACAATATGTTTAAGCGGGATCTTTTCAGAAGCCACTTCAATGTAGTAGATTACTACGAGAAAGATACGGAGACAAAATTCACCATTTTCAGTTAACATCGATCAGCATTAATACATATATTATCATAAAAATACATTAAGTAATATTCTACAATTAATTCAAGTCAATTTTAAGATACATAAACATAGTCAAAATTAATGACATAAGTTAATATAAAAGTTTAATATAAATATAATAGAAAATAAATAAAATATTTAGATAGTAAATGAATTAACTAAGAAAATAGCAATATCAATTAAAGGCATAAATTCAAATAAATTTGAAACACAATTAATTTAATAATTATTTCATGTATTGTGAATACTAGAATCACATAGAATTAAATGACTTGATAATTTAAGATAGGAAAGAGTTACGATTTTATAATTTTAGTTCTTCGGCGTCATCGTACTTCAGAATAAAACTCGTTCAAAATAACAAATGTTTCACATGATGTGGCGCAACGATTACTAATGATTCAGACGTAATGTACCTTAAACCAAGGGGTGCGTTGTTAGGAAACAAATCGTTATAATAAAGGGAAAAGTTGAATGCCTCCCAGGAACTGTAAGGAACCTGCGTCTCGGTGTGATGGCTCCTTAGAGTGACAAGGTGAGAGCGTAAATGGATATACGTAATGTGCGTAAAACGCCCAATGTATTTATTCACCTACGCGTGCTTGTAATTAGCCGTCCGACCATCCTTGCCACGGACGGGTATGACGGGTACTGTATGACACTCCCGATTCACTCACCAATTTAATAGGAAATCCTCAGAATGATATAACGTAATCGAAAGTCAATCAGGTCTCATAGAAATATTGAGAAGAACCGAATTTTCAAAGCAGGGAACAGAGATCGCACTCCTTCTTACTTGTATGAATTCTTCTTCAAGAGTCAGAAAATCAATACCAAATCCCAGTCTTTTATTAATTATTGATTTATTTTATTTTGTAAACGTCGTTGCTAACGTGTCAATCACGTACGTTACTATGTATTAATCATGCATGCCTTCAATCATGTCATACAACATACGAGACGCGTTTCACGCGTTTTACTTCACGCCTCTGACTCCTCTCGCATCTCAAACTTTAAACACAATAATAATAGCACTATAATTTACACTAATTTAATAAAGCTCTTAATTTTATCTTATAATATAAAATAGATATAGAAAAAAATAATAAAAATATTTTTGTAATAGTGAAGAAATTATAAAACGAGATTTCTGAATTAAGAATCTTTTTTGTACTTAAAAAGCCTTATTAATTTTTGGTAAACATCCTGTTTAGGGGACCCACCTCCGATGGCTTTGACCTTGACATATGTTGTCAAGGTCACCCTCCTGAGTGACCTTCAAAAGGTTTTAGTCGGGGGTCGCTTTTTATTAAAAAGTTATTAACAAATAAAGTTTGAAAAATGTAGCAGTTATTTTGAGTATTGAAAGGCATAAATGACTAATATATATGTCGAAATAGTTCACGCATACACTTTTCACGCAAACCGAGGTTCACCCACACCCCCCACTGCTTTCGGGGGAGGTGCGGTAGCTCCGAAATAGTTCACACATACACTTTTCACGCGAACCGAGGTTCAACCACACCCCCTCGCTTTCGGGGGAGGTGCGGCAGCCCCGAAATAGTTCACGCATATACTTTCACGCGAACCGAGGTTCACCCACACCCCCCCCCTGCTTTCGGGGGAGATGCGGTAGCTCCGAAATAGTTTACGCATGGGTAAGTTGACGCGCTTTAAACAATTAAATACTGTTAAAGCGTGTCATCTAACCTATGTAGATTAGTGACACGCTTTAAACAGTTAAATACTTGTAAAGCGCGTCATCTAACCTACGTATTTTCCAAACTTTTTTTGTTAATAACTTTTTAACGAATAACGAGCAACGGCTAAAACCTTCTGAAGGTCACTCGGGGTCATGACCTTGACAACATATATCAAAGTCATTGAAATCGGTGAGGTCGCCAAACTTTTTTTTGTTAATAACTTTTTAATAAAAAGCGACCGCCGATTAAGTTATAAGGAAAAGTTACTCAGTATTATGTCCTTGACAACATATGTCAAGGTCAAAGTAATCCGAGCTGTATAAGTTATTGTAAACTAATATGGCGAAAAAAATGCATATTTTTTACAAAAAAGATTGCGTTTGAAATTATAAAATTATTATAATAAATAAGACAGTATAATTTTTATAATTATATGTAGTTATACACGATAAAATCTCTATCACTTACTGACATCATTCTACAATATTAAAGTTTAACTAGGAATTAATATATAATTTAAAAAACAAATTAATATATTATTTTAAAAATAAATTAAAAGGTTCAACCTATTAGTATACATATATATTTATATATTTGTTGTTATGTACCTTTAAATAATTTTCTATATAGGGCTAATTTATTTGTAATATACAAATTTTATATTTTTTTATAATACATATATTAAAAAATAGAGAAAATGACGTATTCAAGTAATTTAAATATGTTAGTTATAATATCAATAAAACTTATTTTAATTCTTACAATGTTTTTAGTCAGGTAATTTTTGATACCATAAAAAATTCTGTTATAAAAATTTATTAAAATTAAAAAACTTATTAGACAATAATTTTAATCATGATGCTTCACTTATATATACAACATAAGATTTCATCTTTTTTAATAATTTTATAATTAATTAATAAGTTTTCTATATATAGTAGGATTTTATTCGTAACAGTGGTCTTTACAATGCATAAGTATCTAAAATTATATGTAAATTATAATTATATTATTTGTTCTTACAAAATCACGGGTTATTTTTTCTTTTACATTAATGGTTTTATAAGAAATTTGTTTAAAGAGCCGAAAAAAGAATATTGAAACACTATTAATTATTTATTATAGGTACTTTCTAAACTTACAATGTCTAATACCACATCTTTAGTAATTAAACTATACAATTAATCAGCAGATCCTATTCCTTTCCAAAGAATTTTGTTGATTATCATTTGTCTTCGAATGTTTTCTATTTTACTTAATGCCAGTGGGACTTTACTCCCCACAGTGCATTACTTAAGTACTTTGATGACCTTCCAGAAGAATAAATGCTTGAAGAATTGTTGTGGATATATCTCAGTAAATCGCTAAATCCGAAATAAATATAAGTTTCAATTGTATTAAATATTTATATTGTTTAAATAAGTAAAAAAAAAAAACATTTTAAAATGATATTTTTTGTGTTTATTTTGACATCACAAAAGTATAATTTTGTATTTAGTATTATCTCTTAATTATATTTAACTATTAAATACAATAATTTGATATAATAATTATTTATTTAATTATTATATTTTATTATACATAATACCTATAATATTTATTATATATATGTATTATAAATTATATATAAATGATATGCGTACGTATTACATATCTTATTTATATTATATTTTATACAAAGTAATTTTTAATTATATTTATAAAAACATATTTAAAATACATAAGATAATAAAAAAATATCATGTATACACAGTAAAAAATAAAATGTAATTTTAACAATTTTTACATGTTCCAGAAAGTTTACTCTAAATTTTAAGTTAAAATGACTCATTCACCGTGTGTTACTTGTTGACAAATTAGAAATGTTATAGACAATATACTTTACATTTATATTCTTTTGATTTTATTTTTCAAGTTATATTAACACATGATATAAATTATTTTATAGATTTTACTTAAATTATGTGTAATAGAAACATTAAATTTTAGTAAATTTAAATATTTTGTGTGTCAAAGTTTACGATTATTTGAAAATTTACGTTTAACTTTTATTTATGTGTTAAAATTACTTTAAGATGTGTTGATTTTTTAAAGTAATTGTATTAAAAAAACTCAAAATAATATTTAATTTCTAAATGACATATATAAAGTGTTAAATTATCACGTTGACATAAATGTAACACATGAAAATGTTAAGAAAAAAATAGCATAGCTGTTGTATGTTAATTTTACATTAAAATAATAATCAAATTTTGGTGATAAGAAAATTTTAACATATGGACCGCTATGTACACACAATTATTTTTACTGTGTAATCACAAATCATTCAAGATTTATTTATAGACTTTTGTTTTTGTTTTCTATTTTTTTGTACTGAAAAATTCATACCTATTTATTTAATCTTAAGAACATAAATTACGTATATCTTAAATCACCAGCTACCTATTTACAGCACATATAAATAATTGAGTTTTTATCATTAATATGCAAGTTTTAGAATATAATAATTACTTAAAAATGTTGTATACAATTAAAAGTGCTCGACAGCACAAGCACAAACGTACGTATATATGACATACTCACGCATCATACGTATATGTAAGATAATGCGACTACAGTCTCCAGAACTATTACTGCTTCCGATTCGCTGTCGCGACAAGCGTGCGTCTGCTCATGATCTCGACGCGCTCAAACAGCTGAAAATAATCGGCAGTAAATTGCAAGAAAATAGCAAATAATTCTACTATATAGCTTCTACCGATACTCAAAGAACGTTATTTGTAGTTAACCTAAATTATAAGTTATAGATCATCATATATCAGCTACTATTCATAGCACGTATGGTTAATTGAATTCTTATTATTAAACAAAACAACTTCCGTCGCCAGCAAATAATTCAAAATAAGTCGTTTTATTTTCGACCCAACTGGCCAATTAAAAAAAAAAAAAATCTGTTTAGAAAAATCTGTTCCGAAACCTGAATCGTATGTTAAGGATGGTTGGTCCTTTGTAGAATTGATTAGAGGAGTGACAGTGGGAGACGGTGACGTTTTAATTTCGTTAGATGTCACTTCTCTTTTCACTAACATACCTAAAGATCTTGTTTTGAAAGCGATTGAAGAGAGATGGAATTACATTACTACAAAAACTGATCTCAGCCTTCCACAATTCTTGAGTGCTGTAGACTTGATCCTTAGTTCGACTAGTTTTATGTTCAACGGCCAATTTTATGAACAGATCTTCGGAAGCCCGATGGGGTCTCCCCTCTCCCCTATCCTGGCTGACATGGTCATGGAGGATTTAGAGAAACATTGTATACAGCGGCTTAGTTTCAGGATATCCTTTTTCAAACGATATGTGGATGATATTTTCGCGGTTGTTCCCGAGTCGGGTATTGGTGAATTATTAGACAGTTTCAACAATTACCACGATAGATTAAAATTCACTTACGAAATGGAAAGCAATGGTAAATTGAGTTTCCTTGATACCACGGTCATCCGCGAGGGAGGCTCATTGCTTACGAATTGGTTCCGTAAACCAACTTTCTCGGGCCGGTACATAAATTATTTTTCAAACCATCCTATGAAATACAAAATTAACATCGTAAGGAATTTGGTTGATCGGGCGATTCTTTTGTCCGACGCGCGGTTTCACAATTCTAATATTAGTGAAATAAAAAAGATTCTTATTAATAATTGTTACCCGAAGAAAATTGTTGATAAATATGTCAATGTCCGACTTGGCGAATTGCGAAATCGTAACAACAATGATCCTGTCAGTAGCGAAGTGGCCCAAGATCCTCGAAGGTGCATTACTGTACCTTACATAAAGGGCCTTAGCGAGAATGTTAGCCGTACAATGCGAGACATGAACTTTAGAGTTCTTCACACCATCCCGAAGAGATTGGATTGTGTCATTAGGAAGGGTAAGGACGCGTTGCCGAGTCTCAGTCAGACTGAGTTAGTTTATAAGATTGATTGTGCAAATTGTGATGCGGTATATATTGGCCAGACAAAAAGGCATTTAGAAACACGCATCAAAGAACATCGATGTGATATTAGGAAAAATGTAGATAATCATTCTGTTGTGAGCAAACATCGCCTTACACACAATCATGATTTCAAGTGGCAACATCCGAAAATTTTATACAAAGAAAAACATTTTAAAAAAAGAGAAATATCGGAAATGTTTTTCATTAAAAAACATGATTGCACAGTCAATTTACAAAACGATACTGAGAGCCTGCCATCTATTTATAACCGGGTCATAGGTATCACTTAGTCGGCCCTGTATATTCGGTTCTGCTCGTTTTTCCATCAGAGCGCCGTTTGCTATCCGCGGATTACGTTTGACAACTTCATTTCGACTTTGACTGTTTTACTGTTCGGACGTTGTGCCTATGGCTGGTGACGTTTTGATTTCACCGTTTGTTTTGGAACGCATAAGAATTGTAAGCTTTTAACTAATTTTTACAGTGTTAATTAATTTTATTGTTTTTGACCAGCGTGATATTGTAACGATTTTGTATAGTTTTTCTATTGTTAAATGTATTATTTTCTCTTTTGTTTAGTTTTGCGTTTGTCTTGACGTTGTCAGGACACCACGTCAACGATGCAATTTGTTATGCGGATCGGTGTAACTTAAATTAATAGCACTTGATAAGGACCGGAATTCGGTCGAAACGTCGTGCAATATTGTTTTAATTGGCCAGTTGGGTCGAAAATAAAACGACTTATCTTATTATTAATATACAACTTTTAGAGTATAATAGTTACTTATATATAAATATACTGTAATTAAAGAGCACTCCGCATTGCTCGATCCACATGCGTGTATATACGCACTCACGCATCGTACATCGTACGTAGGATAATGTACGCATCATGGCTGTCGCGATGAGCGTTGCGCACAATATAAAACAATAACATTCTAACAACAGAAAATTAATATACTACCAACGTTATTACCAAGTCCAAATTACAGGGAATTTTGAACTGTTGCATTGATCTCAAATAAATGTCAGAGTAACATTTGAAAAATATTTTTTGTAACGTTTTAAAAATATTTTAACAACATTCAGAAAAATTATTTTACGAAATAATATTTTTCAAATATGTGTGTAATATTATTAAAAAACGTTTAAAAAATACACATAAAGTTTATATTTCTAAACGTTAATTTAATGTTCCTTGCTTACTGGGTATATTATAGTGTTTTGAAAAAGTCTCGACAAGGGCTACAAGAATATGCTATAAAAAATAGGGAATCCTATTTAAAAAATTCAAGGTGACCTTGTTCTGACCTTGGCGACGAGACCCAAGATCACACTAATAAGATCAGTAAATAGATCTTTTTAAACCCTACAACTTTTGTATATAACATTTTTTCAGAAAACTCCATCCTTTTGAAATATACTGCCGTCTCGGTACTTTTTATACGCACTATATTATGCTTTTAGTATAATATATATTACGCATGAAAGATTTCCTGCATTATATATGACACTCATTAACCTCAAAATTTTACATTTAGCAATAAAACTACTATGGCAAATATAATTACTAGGGCAAAACTGTACATTTCTTGATCAGTATAGGTTTGCTTATATTAATCAATTGAATTGTTCATTTATTGTCCTGTTATTATTCAATAAATAAGTCCAGATTTCTCGCATCTTTTGTGCGCAGTAACTGAAGGAAAAGCGTTACATCTTGATTGGAATCCCAAAAAGTTTTACTTCTCAATTATTAGACAGAAGTTAATATATCTGTCCAGTAGGTAACTGCTAAAAAAATGTATGACATTTCTACCAGGGTATACAATATTGAGTGTGCATTGAGTATGTATTGAGTCCTGCTACGTTAAGTGTTATATATTACTTATATATTATATAATATTATATTATATTTATTAATTATAAATTTTAAATATTTTTTGTTTAATATAAACGGCCATTTCTTTATTAATAGCATGTTTTTGAGTTTGTATAGTGTAAATAATGTTGCAATATCTATATCTTTAATATAATTTTGCTTCTCGCAATTATATTTTCTTGAATCGCAATATAAAATCGACACAAAAGGAAAACAATTAAAAAATGTACTGATGTATGTAACACTCTGATTAACCCCAAAAATCTTTGACTGTGTATTATATTCTTCACAAGTATTGAACAAACACTATATATATTATTAGCCTTTCAGACTTATAACCTCTTTTTACCTAGCATTGTCAATCTCGAAATTGCAAAGTATTTTCTTCAAAGTGTCAAAAATTAGAAATTTCCTAGTTATCACAGAGCTATATATGTAAGTCTATATAGATTTAATAAAATTATATAATGCTAAAAAAAATTAATCTAATTTTTTTCCTCCGATATATTGCCCGTATTTTATATATGAAATTCTATGACAGTATTACAGAATGGCAGACAAAGACAAACATGAGACGCATAGAAAACGCGCGTGTCCGCCGATAACCGAAGTCTTCAGATTGAACCTGAAATATGTCTGCGGTAGTAAATCCTATCGGAAATGCTGTACCGTTTTACCCCTTGGCAGTCTTGAATCGTATAACTATATAGGGGTTGACGTGATCTCTCGAAGAGGGGTCGAAATGTCGGAGCGTCGAGTGTATGCGAGGTCTTAAAGTTGCACGATAGTCTTGAGACGGGTTTAATATAGTGGCAGTCACATCGCTTACAAAATCCATAACTGGTATCGTCTACGATTTAAAAAGAGAGACAAAAATCTAAGACTAATTTTTTATCATTTATTTTTATCGTCAAATTTTGTGCTAAATACTTACTTTTTACAATATATATTTACCATATATATGTGTTGCCATTTTTAATAAATAATCTGTGACATAAATTGCAATAAAAATACAATTGCAAAGAGAGAGAGAGAGAGAGAGAGAGAGAGAGAGAGAGAGAGAGAGACCGTGAATAGCCATTATAAATATAAAGTATAATTTATGTACTATTTCTCGATAATAATTATAACTAATAGATAAAAGCACTAACGTAAAGTTAACAGTTTCATAATTGTGTAAGAAAACAATTATACTTATTATATAATATATAAATGACAAACTATTTGCAAATCTCATTTGTCTGTAATAATTTTTTACAAAAAGTGTTGTTACAAAATATCATGTTTGGTATATAAATATATGTATGAAAACTACTATATGTTTCGATAAAAAATAATATTTGAAAATATATACTATTAGATACTATCAAATACTATTTTATATGCAAATACTATTTTTACTGTATAATAGATATTACGAAATTGTTAAGAACAATAACTCTGAATTACTAATTTTATCTTTTGTTTTCGTCGTAGGTACTGAATGGAGTTTATACATTCTTGGCAACATCTCTCGATCATCACGTATGCGGCAGGTGTAGTATAAAACAAAAGAGCAATACATCTCAACGAGTTTGATAGTGTATTGTCGCCTGTCGGTTGGCATGTATTGTCCTCACCATGGCAGTCCACTTGATCACGATCCAGCGGCACTCCAGTTTCGCTCGTGTACTAGATAAGATGTCGATTAAAATTCATGCAGTCCGTCATCACCGTCGCCGCTATCTTCAACATCTTCAGTTATCGTCGTCGCGTATTATGTTTCTTATATTGTTTCAAACTGAATTTCGAAGTTATCGCAATCCGATATGCTGATACAATTTAGCAGCGAAAAATTGCACACGTCTGTCACCCGAATTGTGAACACATTTAAAACATAAACGTTTAGGTTATATTTTATGTTAAAATGTATCCAAATAAAATATAAAATAATGTGCAAATTAATTGTTATATAACATAATCTTCATTTTTTTTTTATATCGAAAGAATATCGAAAGAAACTGACTTATTATAAAAATTTGTATGGTTTTTTGTTTTAAGAAACCCATATAACTTTATGTGATTTAGAAAAGTTTTAAAAACATTTTTTTACACTATCAGCTTTTACAAAAAAAAGGATTAAAAATCTTGTTACACTTTTTCCGTATCTTTTCTCCTTTATTTTAAATGATTTATTTAAAGACGCCCGATGTAAGTATATGTGTAGTGGCATAGATATAGGTACATATAGGTATGATAAAAGAAATAATAGAAATTATAAAAACAATTCTCATTTCTTATTAGACTTATAATGTACAATAAATTTACAAAAACATATTTCAGTAGTAATTATTGCATCTAAAAAATTTTTAGTAATGCTCGGGAAATATTTTTAAAAAAATTTTGTAAAACTATTTTGTTTAATGTAACATTTTTTAATAAAGATATACATATAATTATTTTATTATAAAAAAATCTATTTGAAATATGTACTATGTCATTAAAATATGTACACCCTCTCTTCCTCTCTCTCTCTCTCTCTCTCTCTCGAAATATTTCAGTATATGTATATTTATTAAAACCTCATTGTAACTTATCTACGCAGTTACAAAAATATAAAATTTTTTAAGCATTGTAAAATACATTTGCTTACAATTTACAATTTACATTAAAAGTTGTATTATATATTAATCATTATTTATAAATTTTATTAGGAAAAAAGTGATTTAGTGTAGGAATAATGTTTATTATATATACATTGTTAATTATTACCAACTACAATATATTGCAAGAAACAATACTTTAATAATATTTTTTGAAAAGTATATCTTATTTATATATGTCACGCTCTTTCTATATATCTGTGGTGATAAAAATTATTTTTATCCAATTAAATAATGCAACATCTCTATAATACACAAGATGTCGAACTGTGATAACGATTTATGTTGGGACGCTATTTCTTGAGAGATCGATCAAAAAGGAGTAAAACGGAGGCAAGACCGAGAGAAGGCACAATAGTAGTGGCAAGAAGGCCCACCCCCGTCTTCGTCGTTACGACTAAGAGAGGTGGATCGGAAGATACGGTGATTCTCCCTCTTTTTCTTCTGTCCTTTCTTTCACATCTCCGAGGAGTAACTAACTAAACGAGAGCTCAGATAGAGGGTGTTAAGGTAATGCTCCATTAGTATGTGGCGCCCGTAGTAACACCACCACATAAGATAGTCGAACTGCGGTTTGTCCTGGCCATCCCTTTTGGCCATACCTACGTATCCAGAACACACTCACATTCATGTGGCATGATGGCAGGCGAGGACCTGTCAATAGCCGGCTTGTTACAGCGGCAATGATCGGCTTAACTAACAGGAAAGATCTATCCAGACGCACTGGATTTTTTTCGGACGCTAGACACGCATGTCAACAGTGTCTTCCCTTTTATAAGACTGCCGGACACACTCGGTCTAATTCGAGCCTCCCTGTGAAATCTATTATCGCTAGATGAGAAGAACTATAAAAAAGAAAATCGATTAGCTAATCTTTTCATAAATTCTAGATTATATACATGCATAATTAAATTATCTCAATAATATTTAGCTTTTAAAAATTTTGTAAAATATTTCAAAGTAATAAGAAAAGAAGGGAGAAAAGAGCAAATATACGAAAACAAATTATAATTTATATACTATAAAAAAATGTTAATAAAATGTGTTTTTAAAATAAACTGTAAAATAATTTTATGTAATTTTCAGAACACTTAATTTTATATGTCACTAGTCACTATACTTTAGCTTATAATTGCACAATAAATATAAATTGATTTATAACAAGCATGACATTATTGCAAATATTTATTTTTACATTAAGAGAAAATTATGCTCTCCTATTTGTATTATTTTTTACTTTGTATTTATGTTAGCTTGCATTGTATACAGTCTTATTCTATGGAAAGCTAAAATTTTTAGAGAAGAATTTTGAGAAAAATTATTTATTACAATTTTTTTCTTTCACTATATTTTCCATCATATCTTCGTTGGACGCAAAACTTTACTGCTGTACAAATAGCTCTGTCATAAAATGCTCAATTTACATTTTATTGATATTAACAACGCAATCAAAGTCTGTAGCTTTACGCTACTTCAGTATGTAATTCATTGTATCTCTACATTAGTATAAAGTAAATTAGTATACAATAAATTGTATACATTAATTGTATACATTAGTATACAATAAATAAAATTATGGCATTTTAATTTACTTACATGTAAAGTAGAAATACATAAAACAATATAACATAAACATAAACACTCTCTCAACGTAAAACAAAAAGTATACAATTTAGAAACTTGCACATTGCTTTCTCCCCATTTTTTTTCGCTTATAAATCTTTCTCTATGAGGAATTAACAAAATTAGTAGCGTATAATAGGCCGACTTCCTCGTAGAGGAAACTTTATAAGCGAAAAGAAAAATGGCAAGGAAACAATGTGCAAGTTTCTAATTTGCACTTTTTTTTATTTTTATTTAACCTTCACAGAAAATAGACAATAAATAAAAACTTAATTTGAATAAAAATTCGGCATTTTCTCAATATATTATTGTTTAATATATTGAGATCAATATATTAGTAAACGCCACCTAGGACGTTACAAAATATTTATAAAAAATATTTATAAAAAATTAGACCATTTACATTTAAAAACAATTTTTTTAATTCAAAATTTTATTAAAAAATGAACCCTTTCGCCAATTCTCATCAAAATCAAAACCAACCATTCTTCAATAATACTTTATTTATTTAAAAAAATTTAGCCCAATATCTCAAAATTTGCAGAAGTTAGAACTTCCACAGGCATTTTCTTATCAATTTTATATTTATATTGTTATATTATATTATATTTATACGTTATACGTTATACGTTATACGTTATACGTTATACGTTATA
>NW_020216562.1:96922-111718 GCF_003070985.1 Temnothorax curvispinosus | reverse complement strand
TTATACGTTATACGTTATACGTTATACGTTATACGTTATACGTTATAAGTTATACGTTATACGTTATACGTTATACGTTATAATAAAATATGAAGATGACATCTTCTATCGTCATAGTCAAAACATTACTTATTGTTAGTTCAGTATTGTATGATATAGCATCTAGCATCGGTTCGTGCAAATATAACTCGATCAAAAAAAATTAGAGATAAAAAAGATATTACAAGCGCCATACGGTTGCTTAAAGGTGACAAGGATTGAGTTCTAAACGGATCACATGAGACCTGTGCGTGACGAAAACCTAGGTTGCTTATCGCCCTGCGACATCGAGTATCGCAAGACCTCTCGCGATCGCCATCCCTGTCGCCTTTCTTCCAAGAACCATCCGGATAGCTACACTTATTCTTGCATCACGTTGCTATAACAATCTTGACGGACAGTATCCATCTGACTAATAAGACATCTTCTTGTTTTGACTCAGGAATGTGAAACCACTCAATCGATGGTTATACATATTAATATACAAATTCACCTTACTACCTTGATTAAAAAGTTTCAAGAATTTTCAAATAAAACGCAAAATGTTTGATTATTCGTCGAAATTTATTTTATCACCTTCAAAGTACTCTCTATCATTACCTACATGCAATGCAGCTATGCCAATAACGCTTTAACCAATCTTTCATACATCGTTCGTAATCGATTTACGGTATACCCTTCAGCTCCTCCAGTGAAGTTTTCTTAATAGCTTCAATTGTGTCAAAACGGCGTCTTTTCAGCGGCAATTTGAGTCCAGGAAATAGGAAAAAGTCACACATGGCTTGATCAGGCGAATAAGGCGCTTGCGAAATGATGTTAGTCGAGTTTTTGGTCAAAACATTGCAAATAATGCATCAAAGTGTGAGTATTATCGTGATCCAAAAACCACGAGTTGTTTGCCCAAAAATTCGGTCGATATATGTTTGTTGCTTTTTGCAACATTTTTAACGTCTCAGCACAAGCAATTTCATTTCTGACACAAAATTTAATGTAGATTCGTTGTTTGATAAATTTAGATAAATGTCGTAAAATTCGCTAAACGCATCAAACGCTACTTTACAAAAACATCAGCTATTCACGAATGATTTGACAGATTGCAATAATTTTTTGATAGATGTCAGTGATAGGATTACCAACATTATTATTTAAAAAAACGTTGGATTTGTGCGGTTCTCTTAAAAAAGAAATTCCCGAAACTTTTCGATCAGCGTAGTACAACTTTAGAATAAAAGATTTTGGTACTATGAAAAACATTATGATAATAAAAACACAAACAATTTTGTAACCTGCCAGTAATAATTAACGAATATATTTCAATTACATCGACTCAACTGGTCACAATTAAAACAAAACACGACGTTTTGGCCCCTGATTTGGGCCCTTTTCAAGTGCAAACTAAATTATCCGTAAGAATCGTCGTTGAAATCACAAGACATCCTTAATGTATTCTGGAATAATTTCATACATTACGGATGTCTTGTGATTTCAACGACGATTCTTACGGATGATTTATAGCGTTTTTCACTGGGAAAACTAGTGCGCACTAAGTGCGCACTCGCCGCAGGCAACGTGTTTCACTGGGCGTTTTGATGCGCGCAAAAATGGTGCGCGCTGTTTCACTGGGAAGTCTAGTGCCGAGTTTTTGCACTATAGTGCGAGAATTCGGCACGAGCTCCGAGAGACGGTGTCAGTTCAGTGCAACATGGCTGCGTGGGATGGTGACAATGTTTCAAATTCACGAGATGCACGATTAGCATTTGGACTATTAAATTTGCTTTCTTCGTCATCATCCAGTATTGATAAAGATGATTTATTATTAAAAGAAAATCCGCGGAAAATTCCAAAGATCGAAAACTTTGTTCAAATAATGCATAATCTTATAATAAGTATGTAAGTACATATATATTTATTGTTTCTGCAGATTATTGTATTACGTGAAACAATACCCTTATAGAAATTTAATACTGTAAGTGATTATTTGGCTAGTAATTAATGACTTATTTTGAGTATTAAAATCATTAAAAACAGTACTTTTAATACTCAAAATAAGTAATCAATCACTAGCCAAATAATCACTTACAGTATATTAAATTTCTGTAAAGGTAATATGTATTGTATAAATATATGTAGTATCAATGCTATATACAAATATTATATTATATTATTTTATATTTATCTATTTCATAGGCTTTTCCGAAATAAAAATCAAATTCTAATATAAAGCATGTAAGCCTGGCTGGACGTTGTCGTTATTATTTGAAGGTTTTCTTTTTTTTTATAATTATAAATATTATTTATTATTCGCATATATCAACAAACGTTTCGACTCTCCGTTTGGGTCCTCTTCAGTATTCTTTCGATTTGTAAACAATAATGTCTTCAATCCTAGTATAAGGACTGATTAAAATAATAGGCAAGCGAGAAGAAAAGCAATAAAAATGTATTCATCTTAAAATATTTATTTATATTGTAAAAATATTAATTAAAATATGTTTACCTTAAAATTATTAATTATATGTATTGCATTAAACATATATAACGGATTGCGGATATTTTTTGTTTACAAAGGAACGTTAAAGAGAACCCGAACGAAAGGTCAAAACGTTTGTTGTAATGTATGCGAATAGTAAATAAATATTTTTAATTTCAAAAAAAGAAGATCCTTAAATAATAACGACACCAACTGGCCAGACTTACATGTTTTATATTAATAATTAAATTATATTATTTTTACAGTTCAAAAGTCATTTTTGGATTGCAAGAACAACAGCTTACAAAATAATAGAAATTTATGAATATTCCGGATTCTATCCATTTGATCAGAGTCACGGAGGTAGTAAACCTACCACCGCAGAATTGGATATGTCATCATTTTTGTGATAATAAGTTAATATTTATTTGTATTGAACTACTACTCACAATTTCTGTGTTAATAGTAATTGAACACTCCATAGGTGTGCTGAGAATAAAGTCTGCCTTAGAGATGTGTCGTAAAGATTTGGAGTATGTCATGCAATAACTTTCAGGCAGAACAATCGAGTGCTTGATTTTTTAATTGATATAACGCTTAAGATCATAAAATTTGGAGACAACAAAGTTTCTGCAAAGATTATTAATATTATTATATGTATATATATAATTCTCTCTTCCTCTCTCTCCCCCTCTACCTCCCCCTCTCCCTATAATAGTCGATAATTGGTACTGCAATGTCTATTGCAATAAACTAAAGATTAACTACAGTTTATATTCTTCTAAAGTTAATCACAAATAATAGTTCATCACAGATGTCGATAGAGAAAAAAAACTAGTGTAGAAAAAAACAAAATTATGTAAGAAACAAACAAAATTATTAATAAAAAAAACATCTTACGATTGACACTTTCAGTATTTATATATAAGCTGCTTTCCTTTTAATATGAACACAGTCGATACGAGCATTTTTTTATCTTTGTTATTCATTGATGACTATCAGAAATTAAAAGGAAAACAGCCATAGTTAACAGTTCTAATATTACACCTATTACTATATTTGGTTTTTCTTTCTTCTTTGGCTAGTTTTCATTATTTTATTACTCTGTATTCGGTTTGACGAACTTACGTATCAAGTTTAACTTTTCCCGATGTCGCTCTTTTGCGGCTTTCCTTTTTTCAAAGTCACCATACAAATCAAATACAGAGGCACAATGCGCCATAAAACCGCACTGAGAATAATGGACGTTAGTTGGGAGTGCAAAAAACTTGCACTTTTGGTGCACTCCGACAGTGTCGCCTGAACTCGACGAGTTTCCAGTGCGCACTCAGTTCTGCCCAGTGAAAAACGCTATTTTTGCATTTAAAAAGGGCCTAAACGTCGTGTTTTGTTTTAATCGTGGCCAGTTAAATCGATGTAATTAAAATATATTTATTATCATAATCTTTGTTGAATTTCGTATAATATAATGGAGTCTTACAAAAAAAATTTCTGCAAAATGACAATAGGAGTCTATAACTGAAAAATTATTATATTCTAGATATCCTTGTCAAGAGGAAAACGATTTCAAAAAATTTATAAATAAAAAGTATTCGATAGATCTGTGATACTCACTGTACCTCTTATTTTTCTTCGTCATTGATTCATATTCGAAGCACCATAGAAAAAAACGTAAAAAGTTACAGTGTGCTTCTTTAAAAGAATGAGAGAGGAAGAAAGAGAGAGAGGGAGAGAGAGGGAGAGAGAGAAAGAGAGAGAGAGAGAGAGAGAGAGAAAAAGAAAGAGTATCCATTCACTTATCTTGGTTCCAGCAACAAGGATGCAAGTCACCAGCCCTCGGGCGCGGTAGGAAGACATTGATGTGAATTAATGGCAGCTTAAGTTATAGTTAGCGTCTCAGTATTCCGCGTGTGTAGGAGGGGGGGAGAACCCCCACAGCGGCGGTATTAATTAACGCGACCCCAAAATCTCCTCTTAACCCCTGAACTCTCGTTTAAACGGTACCGTATCATGGATACTGTCTCCCCGTTAAGAAGCAGTGAAGGGGCGAGAAGAAAACGAAGGGAGAGAGGGGGGAGAGAGAAAACCTTATAAATATTATCTACTCTTTCGCTCTAATATAAATTCGGGGCGTCTGTTATGCAATGATAGACGATTACAGAGCATTTCCGAAATCGCACTCCACAGTGTGAGTTTTATTGATCTGACGCGACTATGGACAGGGTTATAGCGTTTTATTTTCTTCGTTTTTACATTTGCAACTGAATGACCACGTCATTTTAATGTTAATTATTGCAATATGTCCTTTAATTCAGATTTAACAGAATTTATATCTTAATTTTACTTCGAAGTAAAATAACGTTAAATAAAATAAAAGAGGATTAAACATTTCGTTATTTATTACGTTATGAATACTATATTGTTATATACAAATAATTTTACTTACCGCTTTGTATTTTAGCCTGTCTATCCTTATTTATAAATTACGATATTTTCATAAACATATCAATATATTTAGGCCCAAAATTGTAATCAAATTCGAATTTATGTTAAACCCTCTTATTAAATTTTCTTTTTAATAGATTAATATACATTTTCTTTTTTATTATATTTAAAAAATCTTATATTATAAAAAAAAAATTTTATATTTGTAAATAAAGCAAATATTTACACGAGGTTCTTTAATTAAAGACAAGATAAATTATTTATATAGATATGCTGCAAAATTTATATATATGTTAACTTTTGTCATTATTTAAAATAAAATGGGTTTTATGGTTAAAATGATCTAAATTTAAGGTATTGATTACAGAGAAAGTTTAAACGTGCAAAAACGCTTTCGAAAACTGAATAGGTTTGACTGAATAAAAGCGTTCACCTCTCATGCGAAGAAACCGGCTTCGCCGCCGTGAGGGACAAAAAGCGAAATTTATAATCCGGAAAAACAATTATGGAGGTCGCGATCGAACGTCAGGGCCGCCGCACTGGCAAAAAACGACTAATATCTCCAGTTTGATTTATATGTTCGCGCGAGCAATGGATCGCGCGGCCGGATGCTGGAAGGGAAAAGGCGAAGCGGATATTAAATAGAATATTAAAGATTTAGCGCGCAGGAGACAACAGCGTTCAAAGTTCGGCTGATCTGGTAGTCTGCAGCGAACGTGTCGCTGAATGCAGAGAAGTTATATGTATGTCTCTTATAAGTCTCTACATATGCGCGAAGGCCAAGAAACGGTTTCGGCGAGAGTCGTGAAGGCAGGGGATGAAGGCAAGGGCTGCCCATTTCAATAAACTGACCGCCATAAATCGTATGTGCTACATACCGTGGAGCGCACATATGTATTTACATGTGCTCGCCTATCTATTTACGACATTCACATTCTACAAGTTATATCCGCAACGCAAATTCGAAAAAATTTCCACATAAAGTGCGTAAATATTAATTCTTACATGACTGTATTTATGTAAAACGCTGAAAATGTAGACTAATATCGTACAATAAAGATTCAGAGAAAACTTAAATAAAAATTCTATGTTGTATTAAAATATACATAGAAGTACATTTAACAAAAATAAAAAAATATTTAATTTTTAAATCTAACACAGACACACACACACACACACACACACACACACACACACATTGGCGCGCGCACTCATACTCGTTAACATACGAGGGTCGGTATAACAAAAGTATAACGCCTCCCAATTTTTTTCTTTCGAATCTGGCATCATAGAAAATTTTGCGTTTCACTGAGTTGACTTGACTTGAAGTCTCTAGTTGCACTATGTTGAGTGATGTTGTGATCATTTACGTAAGTGTGTCGCACGAGCAGTTCGAACTGTGTGTTTCAGATATGCGTAACAAATAAGAGTGGTGGTACTGGTGATTGAATTTCTTGCCATGAAAGAAGTGAGTCTTGTTGAAATCCATTCACATTTTAGAACTAGTGTTATTATGAATATTTCTGAGAAGCAAACGGATTTCAATGGCTGCATTCAGCAGAAAAAACAACTCAGTGCAATCAGTAATTTATTAAAATAACTAGTCTTTGCCTTATTTCTTCCTTGGATCCATGTGTAGAAACCAATCGTAATACAGAATCATTACGTGCTCATTGAGCTGTTTTCTCCGCTGAACGCAGCTATTGGAACTCATTTCTTCCACGGTAAACAAATTCAATCATTGCTCTTGTTTGGTACGCATGCCTAAAACATACGCCAAAACTGTTCGTGTGACACAGTTACGTAACTGATCATAACGCCACTGATCATACCAATTCAGTAAAACGCAAAATTTTTTATGGCGCCAGATTCGAAAGAAAAAAATTAGGAGGCATTACTTTCGTATTGACCTTTGTACATATTATATTTAAAATAAAAACCATGATTGTTTGTGTTAATATTTATAAAAAACAAATATTTAAATAAATGTTACCACATGCCTTAGTAGTCGAATTGGTCAAGACCCGACCCGTCACGTATTGTAGTAAGGTGCTTTACAGTCATTTTAAAAAGGTTGATACTTATTAGCATCAAAAGTTACATTGATTGAGAAGGACCAAAACCAATTGCAATGGTCGAAATGTTGTGATAATTATAATTAATAAAGATGACCATTTTTAAGTCAAATAAAAAATTTTTATTATTAATTATTTACTGACAAAGTAAAAGTTGATTTAGATATATTACATTTTTATACATATTAAATATATATATATATATATATATATGTATACATATTTATTATTACAATTGTGTAATGAGTGTAATTTATAAATTTAAAAAATGCTTTGGCATATGTTATTGGTACAAAAACACAATTAATGAAAATAGTCGCTAAAGTAATCACAATTATTTTTAAATATGTTTGTTTTTTAATCTCTACGCAATATTTCTTCTCTTGCTCTTTTTAATACACAGTTTTTATTCTATATTAATTAATTTTAGCATTTTTATCTGTTATAATTTATATATGTTATAAAAATTAATCAAACGAACAAACGGACTACAAATCTAAATACAATATGGAAATATATACATTTACATGAAAATTTTCTCAACATCTCCAACTTCTGTCCTATTATTTTTCCTTCTGTCGCGCGAGCCTCTTTGCGGTTGAGTAATAAAATCGGACTGCGGGCAGTTTCGTCCAGCCTGGACAAACGCCTTATTGCATGTAAAACATTTATGTACCCTAGATATTGGCGAGCTCCTACATTGACTCGGGTTCCACATACAGCGTTTCCGCAATTTTGCAAATAATAATAACAATAATCATTAATAAATCGTTCATACAAGAATTTGTGCACTGCATAAAATGTTGTGCATAAATTAACAACAAAGACAAAATTTGAATCATACAGTAAACTCAAAAATTTATTTTAAAAAATATATAAAAAATTTAAGTATGCACAAAATGCACAAGATAACATATGTACAAAAGAAAAATAAAATTACAAAATCTCAAAAATTTATTTCATAAATCGTAGAGTTAAAAAGTTTTAAAAAACACTTTTTATTGCAAGCAGATATTTTTTTAGTCATAGAAAGCTCCTGAAAAAAATATTTCACATATTTAGTATCATCTTATACCTATACAAAACGTCAAAATTTTTAGACTATTTTAAATTTAAAATAATTTATATTTTCATTCTTAAACATTTTTTTAAATTTATCTAAATTTTATCTAAAAAGTTTTCTTCTATTTCACCATTTCTGTACGCTTTTTATAAAAATATAATATTTGTTTAACACACCTGTCATTAGTTCTTATATTATATGCTAATTAAAATTAATTCCGGTTTTCTAATATTCAAAATTATTTGATTTCTTCAATTCTACACATTTATTCGCAAATGACAATAGCTTTAGCAACATCTCAGGTATCGTTTCGCACATGTAAAAGTTTTTAATTTTTCAAACAAAATTTTGTAATTAATACCAAGATGACTTTAATGAGATATATGTGGCGGACTAAATAATAATCTGTAATAACTCAACCCTGTGATGTAACCACCAATAAAATCTATTCATCTTTAATGAAGCACAATAAAGAAAAAGGAGATGTTCACCTTGACATTCATGGATGGGCTACTCCAATTTAATATTCCCTCGTATCCATCTGTAATGAGCGGTTTCTGTATTAATGGTTCTAACGCTCTCTCTCGTCGCATAACATAACATATATCGCGACGCATCAATGTGACGTTCAATAATTGCATTGAGCGTCGCAAAGCTCGACATTAATAACACGTCAGAAGTCAGAACGTGACATCGGATGGTGTCGTTCGACCTATGACAAGTATATTAGCCTTGTTAAAAAGTAGCTATAGTATTCCTTTGTTTCTTGCTTTTTCAAGATGTATCAAAAAGATCACCTATCATCTTTTTCTATACAAGCTCTCCTTACATTCATTGTATACCAATATGAGTATATTTTTGATTTTTCACATTCCCAAAACTCCATTAATATAACCCTTTATACTCGATTATTGATAGGAATAAATAATTTCAAGATAAGACAGTCATATTAATTAACGAACTATAAAATATTATGTGTAAAAAA
Source organism: Temnothorax curvispinosus (assembly GCF_003070985.1). Taxonomy (NCBI): domain Eukaryota; kingdom Metazoa; phylum Arthropoda; class Insecta; order Hymenoptera; family Formicidae; genus Temnothorax; species Temnothorax curvispinosus. The sequence continues at coordinate 102,641 of NW_020216562.1, read as the reverse complement.
TAATTTGCATACTAAATTCTACAGAAACTTTATTACATCTTCTTTCAATTAATTACTTACAATTAATTGCAATCCATTGAATTTAAACGTAATAAAATAATCTTTGTTAATTTACAATGACTAATAATGATTTACTTTTTATTATTATTTTTGTTATTTATTTATATTATTTATTTATTTTATTTTTATTAGTAGGTACCTATTTTATTTTTTAATATTGATATTTTTATTAATTTTTTGTTATTTTTAAAATGCTTGACTAATGTAACTAACAAATAATTTTAAGTCACAATAAAAATATTTTAAAACTATTTGAGAACTAAAACAGAAAATCGTGCGCGTTAAGCAGCGTTTATACATGTAATGATTAGTGGCGCCAACTGACTGGCATTCATTGCCGCCAGAAATCGTTGCCATTAAACTGGCAAATTCACAAGTATTTACATAATGATGCTGCTATTGGCGTATAATATGGAAAATATTTAACATTTATTAATTAAACACACAGTAAATGACGGCAAGCATATAACCTCAAATTTTACGTTAGGCCTGGCACCAGTAGGAGAGACCGGGGCTAAAACGTTTACGGGGTAAAACTGTCAAATTAAATATCTCGGAACGTGTATATTGTGCGAACTCGTTATTAACATATTGTAAATGCTGCTTATGGTACCCATGTGACCAACGGAGTTTCGGCAGGTTACCTGCCGTGTTATGATTTTTACGAGAGCAAACGTGTTTTTGGAAGGTAAAAGTGAAATTTTCTGCGTGGAAATTTTGTAATATCTGCAATAATATTTGCTCTCCAAATCTCGAGGTACGGAATTATAAAGAGTAATGCATGCTGAACACAAATCCAGTGTAGTTTTTTCATTATCGTTGATGTCTAATATTTCGTGTTTGGGGCTAATCCGTCAGTAAGTCAGATTCTGACGAAGACTTGGATAATACGTGCTGCGTGTGCTCAGAGAAGTTGACAATAAACCGAGCATATGAGAAACAGAGTGCATTGCGTGCGAGCGTAGGGCACACAACACATGCATGCGCTTGTCAGGATCTGTATTCACATGTCTAAATTGTTTTATGAAATAGGTAAAACAATTATTTTTTAATAATGTTTTGCATAAAAATTTTAAATAAATTATTTTTATATTAAAAAAAAAAACAATTATTAAAATGTATCCTATCATTTTTCAGGATTAGATGTACGTATTGTATTGAAAATGCAGTGTGATTGATTTGCCACGAGGGATGACGGTTAACCCCGGCATTTTTGAGATTTCAATTTTTCCACCGTTGTCGTTTTTGCTCTATACCGGTTAAACAAAGCAACGTAGACAAAAATTTCCTATATAAATTTTGTAGCTAAAGGTTCACTCTTTACAGTGGTATACCACATTTATTATGCCACATGTATTATGTCCCTAACAGCAATAATATCCTGTATATCTATAGAACATACTAAGGATGTACTTAATATACTGAGAACATCCTTATAATATTTTATACTTTATAGTACGATATCCTTTGAACGTTCTCAAAATATACATTTGCTGTTAGAAATGTGTACGTGTGTTATTTATTTGCTTGTTTTTATTTTAAATAAAAATTTTTTTAAATAAAAATTTTGAAATAAATATTTCTAACAAACTAAAAGAAGCCAAAATATTCTATATACATATAACAAACATTAGGGTAGACCGGGGCACGTTGTCACACATTTGGTTCAATATTTTTGGTATTTTTTACATTCAATATTTAAGAGTACTTTGATATGCCAAAATTTCGAGTGAACCCTCAGCTTTAATTGGACAGTATCGAATTTTGTGTGATTGTTACTCTACAGTTGTTACATAACAATAAATAACAACAGGTCGCTTGTGACAACGTGCTCCATGACCGAGGCACGTTGTCACATCAAATGTAATTGCATGCAAAATGTTATCCAAACTGTATTCAACGTAAATATCGATATATTATAGTGCGCTGCAATGTAAGAAAGTAAAATCCTTCACAGAAACATTTATTTTATTTCAAAAAAACTGTACAAAAAGCACGAAGTTTTCGTCTTAATCTAAATACAAGAATTCCACTCGAATGCGCAACTTATTGATACACATTTTTTTTTTATAATTATGTCGGTGATTAAACATAAAATATTTTTACTCGTTATCGTCATCCGAAGATTCGCAATAGATTCCCATCAAATTTGTGACAACGTGCCCCGAGGGTATTTTTTTACTTCAAACAGCCTCATGACCGACACGTTTGAGATATTCATAAGGTTAGGTATTGCACGCGGTAGGTAAAAGTACATACTTTAAGATAATATAAAGGTCTATTCTGAAAAAACATAAGCTTCATGTCCAGTATGTTGAATATTAGACAATAAAATTTTACTTACGGTCGCAAAAAACTTTCAAGTTGATTTTACGTCAACACGGCTGAAGCAATCTCAACACTGTAAACACACCAAAAATAGGCATACACTAACACGTTTTGAGAATGACGGGTACTGCTCTCTGGTTATTAGTTTTTTAAATAAAGCTGATGTGACAACGTGCTCCGTGTGACAACGTGCCCCGGTCTACCCTACTATACCTATAACAAATTGTGACATTATTTTAATCATTGAAAGATAGATATTTAGACGCTATTACAGTTTTACAACAATGTCGCTGCAACAGAGCGCAACATATATGCAATATTGCAATAAATGGAATATTTGAAAAATCTATACAATAATAAGTGAATTTTAAGAATTCATTTACAAAATTCGTTATGAAGTTGGTTATATATGATCCGATTACGATGTACGTGCGCGTACACATGCGTGAAATTATGGTCACGCGTGTCGCTTCTCTCGCGACCCTCGGAAACGCTCCAGGATTGCGCTGAAAATTCGATTCACTTTACGGACCCTATCTCCCTTCTCTAAAAAAGAAGTAACGCGCCGCTCGTTCGGGGATCGTTTAAACGCCCTTTAGAGCCTACTTTAAACAATTCACCAGTCTCGCTATCACTCCACCGCAATAAATCAAAAAACTCGATTGATACACGATGCCATTGCAGTTTTAATCGATTTCCACTACCCTCGTTCTTTTCCCCAAATTATACGAGATATTATATCAATTAAATTATTGCCTGCGTATTCTTAATATCTGTTGAATATAGGCGTTTTCAAAATGTTTGATCTAATTTCACCATTTTTAATTTTTCTATTATCTATAATCATACATCATTATAAAACAATCCTTAAAGTTATGTGTGATATTGTTACTTGTTACTTTATTATAATTATGTATATAGTATCTAATCTTTGAGTAATAATAATAAATAATATTATATACAGCAATGCTATTACGTATTTTTAACATTTTTTGTTGCCATAATCTTACATTTTCATTATTCATCAATTTTGTACTAAAACGAGAAAATATTTTTTAAATCACGTACAATTTCAAAATATTGTTTACGATAAAAAAATTTGATAGTTTTCTATGTTCTTTTTTATGGCAGAGCAATTAATATATAAAATAATGATAAACAATGATAAAGATAAACAATAATAGTGATAAAAATGAAATAAATTAGTTTTAATTTGTTTTATGCCTTACTGTCGTAATCAACTAACTAATTATAATCCAATTAACAGCGTCTCTAACATAAACTTTGACATCGACTATTGGCATAATAAAATCCAATAACCGATAGTGTAGTGTTCCATAGTATACATATGCAATAACAGGGCCACACGGCAGACTTCGATTCTACAATGCAGACGAATGGAAGGGGATCAACGGCGATTGGCTCCATTTCTTTCACCCCTCATAATACATTATGAGGCTTCGGTTTTCTATTAAATCTACACTTACTTGACTTTGTTCGTTGCTCTATAAATAAGCAGATAAATTCTAAAACGCATTCAAATCGCGCGCGCCATTATTAATTATATCGCAATGTAAAGATCTAAACTTTAATGTTATAATTGCATGTTTTTATTATAATCATAATCGCGCATCAGTTTTCATTACAATTATTTTACAAAAAATAAAATTATAAATGTAAATATAATCTGCAAATTTCTTGATTAAATTTACAATCGCGGTTTCTTCTCAATAAAAAAGCAAATTGAATAAAATTCATCTTTTTTATCTTTCTAATTTTTATATTAAATATCTTAGTAATTAAATTACACTACAATTTTGTTTAAGAAAATATATTACTTACAAAGAATAATCGTTTATCTATTTGCGTTTATAGATTATTTACAATCTTAAGAAATCAATTTTGCAAAGAAATCTCTTTATACTCATATCTTGTTTAAAACTATATTTTTATTTTTGAACAAATATATAAGTTGTCTCTAAGATTTAAGTTGTTTGAAGTAATTGTAGAAGAGATATAAAAAAATCTAATAGGAAAAGACTTTGTTCGTTATTTTTACGTAAAGTTTAATGCTACAAAAGAAAAGTAATTTATCGCCATTTATATCGAGGTTACTTTGAATTCTTTAAATAAAACGCGGTATTCTTGTTTCAGTATCATGAAGATAAAAAGGACGTATATTTAACGGATTTATTTAGAGTGATTGTAAAAATAATCAGGTCACAGAGGAGAAATAATAAAACAAACAATAACCAAATTTTCTTTATTTATTTTATTTGTAAAATATACTCAAAAAAGATTGTCATCTCTGAATCTAATGAACACTTGCAATTACTACATTATATGTATATGTATATGTAAATATTAATAAAAAAAAATATTAAGCGAAAAAGCGTGTAAAACAAGTTATATCTATGTATTTTTATCATAACTCCCCCTTCTTTTCGCTCTTCTCTCTTCTCTCTCGCCTCTTTTTTTATATATAGGTATGTACGCACGCGCGCAGATAGACAATAAATTAAAGGAAAAATTTTGAGGCCGCAAAATACATAATAAAAAAAATCTGCTATTGGTTAAAAAGATGTTCCAATCCGTTGTGTATATGTAAATGTAAGCGTCGTAAAGAATAAAACGCGTAAGTAAATAAAATATGTCTGTCAAATAATACGAAGTCAGGAACTTTTAAAAGCGCATGAAACAATAAAACAAATGTATGAAAATATTAAAGATACATATAAAAGATACTTTTAAATTTTTTATTTAATACTAGCTGGTTACCCGGGCTTCGCCCCGGAGGACATGTGTAATAATACACGCAAATAATCTCGCTCAATAGTCTCTCTCTCTCTCTCTCTCTCTCCCTCTCCCTCTCCGAGATTCGGTCAATTATTTCGCGTAAGAATTAAAAAAAATTAAAAAAACCGGTTTCCAGAAAATCGGTAACGAAAAACTATACACTTTACAGCACTCTCCGGAAAATTTTACCCCTATTTTATATGGTTCTAATACAAATTCGGTCCAATAGTTTTTAAGTTAAAAACGTTTAAACATACACCACACTTGTAAGAATTAAAAAAAATTTTTAAATGGGTTTCCAGAAAATAGATAACAAAAAACTATACACTCTATAGCATTCGCCAGAAAATTCTACCCTTATTTTATATGGTTTTAATATAAAAATTCGGCCCAATAGTTTTTAAGTTAATAACGTTTTTTTTTATTTTTCTAATTCTTACGGGTGCGGTGTATGTTTGAACGTTTTTAACTTAAAAACTATTGGACCAAATTTGTATTAAAACCATATAAAATAGGGGTAGAATTTTCCGGGGAG
>NW_020216562.1:77700-91922 GCF_003070985.1 Temnothorax curvispinosus | reverse complement strand
TTCGAGATATAAAGATTACGTCTACCACTTGTTACTTAGGTTTTTTCGACGTATAATACTATCACTTTCTTTTTTTTTTTCGAGGTAACAACATATACACTACTATATGTGTACTTAGCGCCTTTTTTTACCTTTTTTTAAAAAAGATAATTTTGTACGGATATCACGCCTTTTTGTAGTATTACGCATTTTATAAACAGTATGTACGGGATAAAGCTATTTGGAGGTATAAATACTACCACTTTGTTTTTTTCGAGGTAACAATATAACAGGATAACAACATAATACATATACACTACTATGCGTGTACTTGGCGCCTTTTTTTACCTTTTTTTTAAAAAGGTAATTTTGTACGGATATCACGCCTTTTTGTAGTGTTACGCATCTTAATCTTATAAACAATATATCTTATAATCTTATAAACAGTATATAATACAAGGTATGAAGCTGAAAGTGTTACGGATTATTATTTCTAAAGAAAACAACAATTTAATATTTTGCTTAGTTTTTTAAAAATAATAATCTGTAACCCTTTTAGTTGTACACCTTGTATATATTTTTTCAATTTCAACATAAAACATAATTGCAATATAGCATGATTAATGTTAATAAGTCGTTAACTGTAAAATTCTTTATTTATTTTTATTCGCGTGTCTTACTGAATGTTGTTTGCAACTGTATATGTACCGATATCTTCAGGTATCGATATTTTTGATAATTACAGATGAACACCTGTAACACGTGTCTGAAATTTACCTGATTTGTTTATTCTTTTATTTCCTTCAACTAATCGCAAATTAATATATAAAATAACATTTTTTAAAGTTAAGATGATAGTTTTTTAATATAAAGCAGTCAAAAATTAAAATTTTAATATTTAAATAAAAATTGGTGCTTACAAATTTTTATAATTTTTAATTTTATTTATTTTAATTATGTAATATGTTTATAATTACATAAAAATTTATATTTGAATTTACAATCCCAATTTATTATATACAAATTTTCATTCAAATTCAAATCTTTTTAAATAAAATTAATCATTAATTAAAGATCAGTTTTATTAACATAAAACTAACGCGCCAATTCGCTAAGATAAAGTTTATTAATTATTTTTTAGGTTGTAGTGTTGTGTATCGCGTGTGACCGAACTTATGTTGTATACCACACTATACTATCAATCTGATTGTATCATCAATCGAAGCAATCGGAAAATAGAATAGAACGAATAAAATGGAACGACTTCCGTGTGCAGATAACTTGCTCGGGGCGCACTTACGTTGGGTTTGACTTATGAATTCTCCCGGACGATGGACGATGGGCAGCCGTCTATCGATATAATAAAATAAACTGTCAGCGCCAGCTCGCATAAAAATGCTAAAGAGTCTCACCGTCATGCATTACCGTGCAGATGTTCCATAGAAGAAAATCAGAGACCATCGGACATTTTCTTCTTTATACGTTGAGAAAGCTCCAACGCTCCTGCATTCATTAAATTTCTTAATTTACGATACCAATCAATCTAAGAGAACAATTTATGTAAGCTAGTTTAATTATAATTTTAAAAATTATTTAATTTTTAAATAACAAATAGATTAATATTTAGATAAAACTTTTGAAAAATTAGACATAATATAAAAATAAAAATATTTTAACCTGGAGAAAGAACAAAATTACTAATATTTGTGTTATTTGACTTACAAAATATAAATTTTTCTTGTAATGTAAATTGTATTTTATTTCTATCATTATAAGTTTACAAAAAGTTACTATAACATTCCAAAATCTCAATATTTAAAAATATCTCAATATTGCATTAAAGTAACGAATTATCTTTACGACTGAGGATATATGCCTAAAAATGTGTTACTGCACTCGCGTGTGTTGCATTAGATGATATGCGCCGGTTATTCCGTGAACATCGTGTCGATGATAAACGCAACATCGATAGTATCACCCACGCTCTTCGTGCCTCTGTAAATCATTGCCGAAACATTTAACCTTGGCATCGTACACGAGATTAAGTTGATCGCAAGCCGCAGAATCAATTTATGCAAATGTACAGATCTCGTAGCGAAAGAACGATAAACAATACAGTTATTCAAAATATTTTATTAAGTTATATTGTCATACACAAAGTATATATTATACATATATAAATACACAATAATAATTATGCAAGGAAACTAATTTATCTTTTTATATATAGCATAAAAAAATATATTATATGATTTTTTATTTCTAATTTTATATTCCAATATGACTTGTATACACTGACCGGTAAGTCTTAACTAAAAAATTTTTTATATCACAATCGCAATCTTTTTGATAACAGCTGACATCACGATTCTTACTTTTGCTCTAATACGAAAGCACCCTATACGATTTTTATGCGATATCGGATCGAGAGAGCGACTACAGGATCATAGCAGAGCTGTAGAAACGATAAGTGGAAGAAGAGAGAAAAAGAAAAAAGAGATTCGACGAGGCACGCATAGCGGTAACGACCGGTCGTCGGATCGGCGCGAGAGAGCCGAAGGTTGTATCGCAAGTAGGCGGAGCTATGGTGCCAGGCACTTCAATCGCCGTTGGGAGAGGTGCGCGAGGTGCGCACAACTCCGGATGCCCCCGCAAGCTGGATAGGTATATTCTCCCCATTGCAACTATCTCGCGACGGCTCGAGATCCCTGGATCTTGCATCACCATATCACCGATGCATGATTATCGCCACCTCATTTCATACGTTCACCATAAGCTCTGTCTCCGATACATTATAAAATTCGCACAATATTTGCAGGAACTATTCTATGAAATTAATCATTAATAATCTTAATTTCTGCATTAGAATTAGACTCGTTTAGGTAATCATCCATTACCTATGATAAAAAATTACTAATCGGTATTTTTAATAATTAATTTATTATTACACATTATTATTTGCTTTCAACATTTCAACATTCTGTTTAAAATCAAGGATGATCACTAATCAGGAATATGATGAAAACTACATATTTGTATGTTAGTCATTCTTAGCTTTACCAAAAAATTTGTTCTTCTTTTGATTAATAAATATAAGAATAATGTACGAAAAACAAAGTTTTCGACAAATATAATCCATACTTATAAACAACATATACAAAGCTTTTTTATAACTTATTGTAAAAATATAACATCATCGTTTGACAAACACAAAGGCAGTTTAACAAATCATGTTTAGATAATTTTCAGTCACAAAAACTTATTAAAAACTTTAATAATTCCTTACATAAATGTGAACTTATTCTATATTTGAAAGCTGAATGTAATGCTATATACATATATATCATAACAAAATAGTGGGGTTTTAATTGTTCGTTAAAATCAGAAACTTTTTATAATAAGTTTCTTATAAAGTTCAAAAATTATAAATTATTCGAAATCATATAGGTACGTAAATTTATATAATTTTAAAATGAGACAAAATAATTTTAGTTGCCAATAAATACTGCCAATAATAATTAATAAAAGATATTTCAGATACTAACTTTCTTATTGCCAAATAATATATATTTATAAAAATATTAAAACAACTGAATTGAATTTTGTTAAACGAATAAGTTGCCAATTCGTACCTATATAGAGAAATTGCTTTAAAAGCACTAATAAGTTTTATAATAATAAATATGTAACATCTACATATCATCTTTGAATTTCTCATATACAATTTATGTGCAATTACTAAAGTAATATTGTCACACAGATACAGACAATTAATTATTTATATAAATATATGTATGATATAATACATTATTATTTAAACATACAAGAAAAATAATAAAGGTTTATTATTCAAATTTATCAATTAATATTAAAGGTTCGCGTAACAGAATTATATAAAAATTTTTTGATCGCGATTCTTTTAAAGACTCAAATAGTTAAGGTAAAATCACGCAGTATTTAAAGAATCACATAGTATTATAGAACGCAGCATGGTTGAACAAGCACATTAAATGCAGAATTCCCGCGTGGAATGAGAATAACTACTAATGAGATCTTCGCGGTAGATCGCACGCGTCGTCATAAGGAAGGGAACGGAGATGCGCAAAGAGGGAGGGAGTCTTAAAACCGTTAACGATATCCGTCAATCACACTGACGGTTGGTGGCCGATGTGCAAAGAGGCGAAGAAAAAAAAGGAAGGAATTATACCGGCGTAATGCCGGAAAATGCGATCAACCCTGCCGTCAGGCAAATACACGAGCGAGCCTTCCTGGTCGCGACTCGCATGAACGATCGTGAATCAAATCACCGTCTGCTTCTCCGTCACGACGATAAAAGTAATTCCATCCAAACGAAAAAGAACTTTCGCGTTGTGTCCCCACAAACGTATAACTCAATGTCGAATCAGATTCAAAATCTCGATATTCGTGTCAAACGAGACATATATACATTGCATTTTTATTTAATTTTACGATTACAGTAATTAATTAGATAGCGATAAAAATATTATAGTTAACAGTTAATTCGGCAAATTATTTTAAACGCTTAAATTTTAAATAAAATATTTTAAAACTAAAAGTTTTAGAATAGAAAATAAATCGTTCTTTTTCTAATTATGTGAATTAATTCACTGTTAAAATATCAATTAAATAAATGCGCAAATTATTTTTGCATCAAACACGTTGAACTCATGACTAATAACAATTTTAATGTAAAGTTTTAATGTAAAACCCAAACATGCTTAAATAATTTATAATTCAGATTTTTTAGGATAGAACTCTATTTATAATTTTATATGCCATGTATTTTAATACGTGTGTGTGTGTGTACATGTGTGTTTGCGCGCGCACATACATGCATACATACAAGTATATATGTATATGTCTGCAATATGATAAATGTTTATAAAGAATGAAAATAGATCTTTTATTTGTCCATTTCTTTATTCTGTATTTGGTAATAACAAATATTCTTCTACATAACTTTGCAAAGTTTTTGTTGCAAAACAAAAGCTTACAAATTTGTACCTTGAATACATCAAGGTTAATAAATTACGTTGCGTCAATTTGTACGAATTACATAGATAGATTTCACCAACGTAATATATTTCCTTTCTTTCAATACCTTCTCAGATATTCTCAGATAAGAGTATTTACAAATAAGATAAGTAATAATGTGTCTAAATGTAATAATATATGCTTGTTTTCAGCATAAATATACTCTATTCGTTGCGACATTCAACCCAACATTAATGCAACCCTGACATTTATGCAAGAAACTATACATGTAACATGTGAAATGTAAATATATCACAATTATTAATTTATTTTTTACTCAACAATAAAAATTTTAAATAAGATATATATACAAAAGTTTAATAAAGGTATTAAAACATAACATAAAGGTATTAAAACATAAGAAATTCAAAAATAAACTTATCAAAAAAATGTTAAAAACAATAAAAAGTTAAACATAATAAAATTGAACAATAATAAAACTCGATATTGTTTCTTCACGTCATATTCTCTTCAGTTAACTTTGCTATTATCACTAATAGTTTAGTTTAAAATAATAAATTAAATACAACTCTGTATTAACTAACACATCTTTTCAGAAACACAATTAACAATTAGAGAAAATAGCTCAGAAAAATCTCTGTTTTCTTCACAAAACCGTATGCAAATTCGTCGAGAGTATGATACAGTACGTAGAGTAATGATTGCAATACCGTTATCTGGAATATTGATATATCGCGCTGTTCCAGATTCGAAATACCAGTGTTTTAATTATATCGGTATTTTGGCATTTATTAAAAATCTATATACAAATTTTAAATGTTCAAAATAAAACAAATAGAATAAGCAATTATTTCTGATAAAGTTATTTAATGATATACCATATTAAAAGAGCCCTTGTAAAAAAAACTAAACTATAAGAATTTTAAAGAAAATTTCATTGTCATTTTCAACAGTTTTGGTGAAAATAACTTGTTTTATACAGAAAATACTGTTACATATACAGGATGTCTGATAATAAGTGTAACACCCGCCGTGGACATAGGTACAAGGGGTTAAACTGAATAGAAAAGTCCTTTACCATTTTGCAATTTTTGCATAAATAATAAGAATTTAATTAATAAACCTCCGCGTATTAGCGTGCGTCCGCGCAATTCAACGAGAAAAAGTACCTAGCGTTTACGATTGCTATGGCACGTGGCGAGGTATTAGAAGGATTTCAGTTTAACTCCTATATATACTACCTATATATATATACATATATATATCCACGGCGGGTGTTACCTATATTTATATAGTTATACCTATTATCAGACATTCTATATATTGTTACGCCCGCGCTGAATCAACTCTTAGTTCGAGTCAAATAGAGCTGCTTTCGAGTAAACTTTAGATCTAGAAAAGATATCGCTCATATCGCTAAGCGTTCTTCGTGACGACTAGCTGTTGTTTGAAAATGATCATCTTGGATTCGGAGTTGAGCTAGCGGACCGATCGGACGTGTGACATTGTGCTCCTCTGTATTTTATTACAAATGAACGAGTTATTTTCCAATCCGTGTCTAGTTTTTTTCCGCGAGCTCGGGAGTGCACGAGCGCGAACGCGAATGCGAGCAGTGCAGAAACACGCGAGCGAGTCTCGGGTCTCGGGTGCAACAATATACAAGGTGTTTCTTAAGTAAGTACAAAAAATTGAAGAAAATATTTCGTATTTTGAAAACGAAGTTTACGATATATGTTTATTAGATTTATTTCTCCCTAAAATAAGCCACTTCAATTATCCGCTTCAATTTTTTGTACTTACTTAGGAAACACCCTGTATGTATATACATATATGTGTCAAATATACGTATATACATATATATATACACACATCTTTTGCATATAAAACAATTTAAAATAACCAATGCAATTATCTGGAAAGATATAATTTAATGAAAATGTTAAAAATATTCCAATTTTTTATGGAATTATTTTTTTACATATGTTGTCTTTTGTTGCTATGTGTGTATATAAAAGTAAGATGAAGTCATCAAAGAATTGAATATGCAGAACAAGATAGCTTGTATTTAATATTAAAATATAAAATATAAGTTATCACAATATTTCATACTTTCAATTTCTCGATGACGTTATCTTAATACTATTATATTGTACATAATAATAGAATTAATTAATTGTAAAAAAAGAAAAATATATTGTAACAAAATGCAATCATGCATTACAAGTGCAGCAAATAATACAGTCATTTTCTAAATCTCATAGAGTAATTTTGCCGCTAATATATATTAGAGTGATTGCGATAGTCACTCCAAAAGAGAGGGTTGTCACTCTAATTTCAGTAAATGCGGACACTCATAAGGTAGAAGTGAATTTTTCATTCAAATTTTTAGAGCGGCTACTCTATCGGAGTGATACGTCTTCACTCTAAAGCTATAATGAATCACAATCACTCAAAGTGCACAGGCTCAATGTTTACTTTTCATTACACTTGCATTTCACTCGTTTGGAATGATATTTCACTCTTTGACTTTTAGAGAGCATAAATCGATTCTTTCTGTTATTATGTACACTGAAAAAAAAGCTGTTACTTTAATCAAAATGCTATCACAGGGTGCCAAAAATGTTTTTGGCACCCCGTGATAGCATTTTAATTGAAGCAACAGCTTTTTTTCTTAGTGTAAAAGTATTAGGATAAAGTCATCGAAAAATATTATACGAAATATTTTATATTTTATGTCAAAATAAATTATAAAATATCTCGTGAAGTATCCAAAATGTCTCAATACTTTTACATGATAAATAACAATATAACATAAATAATAAAAATTAATTTGTGTAAGAAAAGCCTTCTATATAATTTCACTTGTAAAAGATGATTTCAGATTTCTTTAATTTCTCCAATTGCAAAATAATCGATTCTGTCCTGATACTCTTCTTAAAACTAACGTTTTCTCATTGCATAATTTTGTTTTTAATTTTGCAGTTACGATCTGTAATACAAATCACTTATACAGATTAAATCACAATTGGAATTGTAGTTCTTGTTTCGTTGAAAATGACAGAAATAATTATGTGTGAATATATATTATAATAAAAATATATTTTCTTACTGGCGCTTGTCTTTTTCAAAAATATAATAAATGAAAAAGTAAAACTTTATTTTTTTAATAAATTACATTTTTTACATAATTCGATCCTTCTGAACATTCTGTTCTATTAGAATGAAGTAATAAAAATATTAAAGTAAGATGATGAAAAAGAATTAATAGTTTACAAAATATTTTACTTTATTCTGACTTCATATTTTGAAACAAAAATTTTTTTGTAATCCATTTTTCAATAACTTTAATATTTTTATATTCTATAATAAGATGAATTAAACAATATTAAAAAATTACATTATTGCACTTAAAAAAAGATATAAACTGCAAGATGCAATTACAAATTTTTGTAACATGCATAGCAGTAGATAAAAAATTTTATAATTAATATAATTTTATGTATAAAAATATTTTATAAAAAAGATATAAAAGTTTATTTTATATTAAATACAAAAAAGAAGCTACAAAAAATATGGAAAAATTTTATAAACTATAAATGTTTTACAATTCTATCTTAATATTTTTTATATACAAATAATTAAGACTTGATTTATTTACTCTATCTAATAGATTTATTTATATTTATTATTCTAACAATTGCTATATAAGAAGAATGTATGATTTATTTACAAAAGAGATGCAATCACACTTTTAGATTATTGCACTTGTGAAATAAATCTTGTTACACATCATTGAATTTCCTTCTTTTGTTCAACAAAACAAAAACTGCAACCTGTCTCAATTAAACACGCGCATATACGCGTGAGTTATTTTGTATATTATATTATTATATTATACATAGTCTTGCCATAAATCTGTTATTAATTTTCTAAGCAACAGACAGTCGGTTAAACTTTAACACACAAAACCGTGACATTATTAGTTATAGTTAACTATGACAACATAATAGAACAGCTGACAGCTTTGGTCGTCATAGTTCATATTCACAATGGAATAAAAACTGTATTGCTGCTATAGCATTATTTGAAGTGGAAAAGAGTATTCGTGATATTTTTAATAAATTTACAACATTAAATATAACAGTAGTTGTGTTTCACGCAATTAAAAAGTTCAAAGAAACAGGTCATATAATAAAAAGAAAAGTGATGTGTAATCAGTAAAAACAGAAAATGTTATTCAAGCAATGCGTCAACGCATACGACGTAATTCACTGCATAAACAAACAGTCGTAATAAGAGAAGTAAACATTCCAGCATTATTAATCGTCCAATAAGAAGAGTACAAAAAGTAATTATTTGCTAACAGATAAACTAGAACAAACCCGAAAAAAATCGAGAAAACTCTATATGTATGCGGAAGTGGTTCTTATTTTTATTAAAACTAAATTTTACTTTTCGATAATTCTGATTTAAATTTTGTTAATTATAAACTGTAGGACATGTTAGAAGAAAACACAAGCTTAGAATTCTTCAAGTGAGGCATAATTAAAGGAGCAAAATTTTTCTAGAAATTATACGTACAGCGATTGACGAAAGTATCTACATTTATGTTATAAAGATATAAAGGCGAGCACTTTTAATAACTTTCATACAGTTCTAAAGCTCCTTTTTGTACTTTAAAAGATATATTTACATTAATTAAAATATATTCGTATTATAGTCGTATTATATGTTCAAAGCACAGAAACAGAATTTAAGGCTGGACTGTATAATATATGCATAAATGGATTAAGCTAATTAATTTTATATTCTTTTCTTAATATGCAATAAATTAAATATGTGGTTTAATTAATGTATTTTATATAACGTTTACCCTTATGATATGTAACCTAATCTCTTTATACAAAATGCCAAATTGATATGCCGTATTATGTAAAATAAATATCGAAATGCTGGTATTGTTATATCGGTCCGGTATTGCAATCACCGTAATACAGAGTTTTCAATGTTGCGAGAAAAACACAAGAATTATCACGAGAATAAAATCGCAATAAAAGATGCTTACATTTTTTTTTATGCGTCTGATGATTTTTGCAAAGAAATTATCGTTGTTACCCAGACTACGAATGATTCACACTGTCTCTTTTGACCGTTTGCAAAAGTGACTAGTGTCGCGCTCGGTTCCTCTCAAGAAGAACGGAGAACGTAACGCGGAAAAGCGAATGGCACCCCGGCACCCCGTGGCTGTTTGACTTAATTTTACGAGGGGTCGCTAGGAACGACAAGGGCAGCATCGGAAGGGTGGAATGCGCGCGGTTGCGACAGCGGTGGCGGTTTAGCAGATAAAAATTATTCGTTTAAAGTCGAGAGGGAAGTGCTATAAAAGTGCAGTTAAGTTTTCCAGAGGAGCGCTCGTAGATTCTTCTCCTGCGTTTTCTCGCACGATAATAACTATAATTGAGTAAATAATCATATCTTTAGGCACTGAAATTTCAAGAAATTAAAGCGCTGACTTTTATACTGTATGTACACATATAATTTCGAGCTTCTCCTCTGAAGAAATTTCACTTTATTTAATCGCAAGAGACGCAATGTTGCAAAATATTTCAATGAACGCAATGTTTACACACGGATTTAAATCCTGTTAATAAGCTATGTCTCGATACTGTTTTTCGTACAGTTAACAATTTGATTGATTTCAAGTGAAAAACCGTCGCAAAAAAACATTTTTACCTAAAAATGTAGGTAAAAAATGTGTTATTAGTACCATCAAAATACATGATATACAGTACTATCTAAAAAAAGCGTTCAATTATAAAAATATTGATGGTATCGTAAATAAAATAATCAAATGTCGCAAGCCCTAACTTTTTTACATACACCAAAAAAACGAATGTAAAGAACATACCAGATTTTTGTCTCGCGAATTGAAAGAAATCTAAGAAGAGAGGAGTTAAACGCTAATGAAAAACCGAATGCTGCCTCTCATATCACTGGAGATCTTATTTTACTCAAAAAAGAAATATATATGTACGTGTATAATATACGTGTATAATATACGTGTGTGCGTGCGTGCGTGTGTGTGTGTGTGTGTGTGTGTGTGTGTGTGTTGTGTGTGTGTGTGTGAGCAAAAAAACACCTGATATTTATAGTCCAGCTGATCGGCCGCTCCACTCGCAGATCGGATCTCACTAAATCACCAGTCGGTATACGCCTAGGAAGGAACTAGCCGCTTCTCCCCCACAGCCCATGGGCGGCCATAAGGTTCCGATGTACACTGACGCGAATGACGAAGGATGGAGGAAGAAATCGATGAAAAGAAAAAGTTGAAGTCCTATACGGCCTAATCTTGGCACGCCTTCCGAACGATGTGTCATATCTGAAAAACTATCCACGAGATAAAGATCCATATACACGTCGCATCGTATGGCATAATAATAATTAACATTTATCAAAATGCACAATATGAAACTTGTATTGTTCAGGAGGATAAAAGAACTTGCGGTTTTGCATAAATACAAGCAGAATATTCAATGTTAATATTACTTTTGTTATTATAATATTATATTAAAAATGTAGTATTTTTCATATTGTTTTATTGTTGCGTCGCCCTGCTCGCTTGTGTTCATTCTTTCGAGAGCGTTAGCGGCGAGTGCGGGAGCACTGATTTGGGTGCGCGAGTGCCGATATATATACAAGATGCGTCTCTTCGCGAGCAGTGCGACGTAAAGCAGGGTCCACATTATCGAGCCAAACCGCGAACCGAGTCCCGAACCGAGCCTCGAGCCAGAACTTGCAGACGAACCTCAAATCGAACTCCATCGCGAACCGCGAACATGAGTTAAAATTTTTTGAAGTCAAATCTCGTATTGAAATTTATAATAAAATTTATATAAATTCTTAATACATGTATGCAAAATGCATATTTATATTTACAATCGTATTTTTTAACATTGCAATATATATATTATAAATTTATTGCGTATTTATCACAGGTTTAGAGTATGTTTATGCAATATTAATTCTAAATTTTGTTTTATGGTTTGAAAAGGAATTAAGTTTTGAATACAGAAAAATAATAAAAGCACATATACATATATTCACTCACCTTTTCCTGTTTCCATACTTTTTTTATTTTTGCTTTTTCTTTTTGCAGAGATGCCAATAATGTCGTCATCTTTTTTTTGCACATGTCACTATCACATTCGAGTTCTTTACTTATTTCTTCTTATAAAAAAAGTATGAGAACAGGAAAAGACGACTAAATATGTGTATACATATGCGTGCTTTTATTATTTTCTTGTATTCAAAGCTTAATTCCTTTTCAAACCATAAAACTATATTTAGTGTGGTACCAACTATATTTATTAGATTAAACGAACATACTCTAAATCTATGATAAATACGCAATAAATTTATAATATATATTGCAACGTTAAAAATACGATTGTAAATATAAATATGCATTTTTTTAATTGTTATAATGTTCGGGATTTTTAGCGTCCCGTATATAATAATCTTTTCTGCTCATAATCACTAATTAATTTTAAACATTTTTTATCAGACCATTCCATTTTGTCTACCAGTAGTCGTGTAGACTGCACATACGTGGATAGAATCAAATACAGCGACTGGGCAATTACTCACGTTTTCTTTCATCGTTCATTTTTTGTTTTTTGTCATTATTTGTCTAGCTCGAAGCTTAACTACCAGTCTACCACCCGACAAAGCGTATAATCTGATCATAAAAAGCATCTTTTGATGTTTCGTCAGAATACCGACTTTTGGTGGGACACTGCGAGCCAAACCTCGTATCATCAAAATCCTTGCAGATTCGTGGAGTGAGTACGCGATGGTTCGCACTGATGTTCGATTCGAGGTTCGCGAGCCTCGCGCGAGTCCGTCGGCTCGACAATGTGGACGCATGATCGGCTCGCAACGAAGTTCGGCTCGCGGTTCGGCTCGATAATGTGGACGCATGATCGGTTCGCGGCGAAGTTCGGCTCGCGGTTTTGCTCGATAATGTGGACCCTCCTTAACAATATCATTAAACTCAACTCTCCCAGTCTGATCTATAAAAAACAATTCATAGTAATATAAGTACCGGTCAAAAGTATAATATTGCATCGCTTAATGGAAAGGGAAGTCGTTACTTTAATAAAGAAAGACGTACATAAATGTTATAAAATTTTATTTTAGTACTGTTATTTTACGCTTTGATAGAAATACTTTGAGAAAAAAAACAAAGATTTTAATAATTTAATTGCGTTGTTTCATATTATCGTCGACGATTATTATAGTTTGTATTAAATTTTTAATTAAATATTACATAAAATACAGTCACGCACAAATAACTGTGTTTGACTCTTATAGACTACTTTTTCTTTTAAATTGTTAATTTTAATTTAGAGTTTAGCTAATTAATCATTTATTTGTTTATCACAAATATATTGCACTTTATAATAGAAGTTTTTAATTTACTACAATATTCCACTTTGCACTTTACCAACTTTGCATACTCTCGTCTCTGCCATTATATCCGCACAATATTGTAGTTAGAGCGTGTATTACTAAATACAACATAATATTTATGCCATAAAGAAATGTTCAAAAAAGATCGAGAAATGGCGTGTAAATTTTTGTTAGGATATAAATACTGAAACTGATACTGATACTGATACTGATACTGATACTGATACTGATAGTTAACTTGCCTGACAATCAAATAGTATCTTTATTTGTTATTATTCAATTATTGTAGTCAAAAAATCATATTAATAAATATTTGCTCATTGAAAAAATAAATTTTTTTTTTAATTCGTTCGATCTTTAATTGGGGTGATATTTTTTGCAATAAATTCCTTATAGTGATTTAAGAAGAATGCTTATTAGTATAATCAAAAGTTAAATCAACTACCTATCAATTAAAGTATTTAGATTTATTGTTCCAACAAAAAATTGTGTTTTAAAACCGACAAATAATAATCAACGCGCAATTTACTGAGTTGAAAAAAGTAGACAAAAATATTATTAATAACTATAACTTATTAATATTAATAACTCTTTTTTTGCTTCCTCATAGAGGAAGCTTTGTTTTCGTAAAAAAAAAAAAAATTTTTTGTTTTTCTGAATGTGTTCAGAACGTCGAAAAATTGCAATTTTAAAAAATGTCTGTATGTATGTGTGTGTGTGTGTGTGTGTGTGTGTGTGTGTGTGTGTGTGTGTGT
>NW_020216562.1:69944-77690 GCF_003070985.1 Temnothorax curvispinosus | reverse complement strand
TGTGTGTGTGTGTGTGTGTGTGTGTGTGTGTGTGTGTGTGTGTGTGTATGTGTCAAATTTATCAAAATTTCTATAAGTCCAGAACTAATCAACCAAATCTTAACGACTTATATATGAAATAGGGATAGAAAAAACTGAAGAATATAATAGAATTAATAAAAATTGCTAATAATCAAGGGGTTCTTTTTTAATAAAATTTTGAATTTTTTTAGAAATTTTTGTTTATGCTTTAATTTCCGCAAATTTAGAGATATCGATCTATTTCTAATTTTATTATATTTTTCAGTCTTTTCTACCCCTATTTCATATATAATTCTTTAAGATTTGGTTGATTAGACTCAGCTTTATACGCGATCAAAGGTCCCTAATTTTTAGAAAAATGTCTGTAATAGCTTTAACTTCTATAAATTTTAAGATATTGGTCTATTTTTAATTTTGTTATATTCTTCAGTCTTCTCTATTTCTATTTTATATAATTCTTTAAAGCCGGTATTATAAAAGTTATTATTAATACATTATTAATATATTATTAATATATCAAATGTAATATTATTATGTATTATTTAATAATTATCTAAAATAGTTATCAAAATCTTTTTTATAAAAAAAAAGAAATCTGCGCTTCAAAGATTTAACAATAAGTTTACGCATATTTAAGTATATTTATAATTACAACTTGCACGACTTTTGATAGTCAGTCCGTTGAGAGTTTGAGAATCAATTTGCGTTGAATTTGTCGATCGTGAAAATGTACATGCAGTGAAAGGAAGTAGGGTAGTTTGATCTGATTAGCGAGTATCGATCGTCTTTGATGAGCCGATTATCCGACTAGGTCAAGGTGGCTTTCTTTTGAGTCATTACACCAGAAATTATAATTGTATCACTTCTTCCACGGATAGCACACGTTATTTGTCAGTTTTTAAATTGTAGATTTCCATTGATTTTTTACATAACACTTATAAATTAAAAAACTTTCTTAAAATCTTACGATTAGTCTTATAATTAAATAGTTGTTAGAGATGTAGATACAATACTAAAAAATAATTAATACATGTATTTTATTTTGAAAATTGTTTATTCTAATATTATGCATAAATACTATGTAATAAGAATTTTTTAAATCTTTTTTTATAAATATCTGATGATTTAATATGTATCTCTTCGCTATTTTAAACAGATTGTTAAATTATAAATTTATTTACATTGACATTACATTGACAGAAATAATGATTAAAATTAATGCTTAAAGAAAATTACTCTTACTTGGAAAAAGCCACCATTTCTCGACGAATTCAAGCAAAACTAGGTCAAGGTGGCTATCTTCTCATAATCCCCTTTCTTCCTTAAGTCCCTATAGATTTCATTTATTCGTTCATTTGACGAATGTCAAGATTTATCGGCGAACATATAGATATGTTCGTATGTACATATCTGATTACATAAGTGTGTGTGTGTGTGTGTGTGTGTGTATGTGCGCGCGCGCGCATATCTATATGTTGCATGTCTTTATATGACCTACGTGCCGCGTCATCAACCACCGCGAACCTACATCGTCATCAGAAGTGAAAGATGCTGGCATCGCCGAATCTTTCCTTTCTCCACCTTCTACACGTAGTGAGAGTAAACGTGACGTCACCGACTTAAAGCTGCCGAACGAAATGAACGCTATCGATTAATTCGTACTTTGCGGGCGGAGATTAGAAGCCAGTAAATATCAATAAGTTCATTTTTCAGTGTTACTACTACGGGTGCAAAAATTAGTAGCTCATTTATATTAATTATAGTAAAAAGATATAATCAATAGTAATAAAATTTATAGCAACCATAAATTCTAGGCTGCTTTTTCTTGTTGAATTGCACGGACGCACACTTATTAATTAATGAGAAATTAATTAATAAAGATCCTCGAATCAGTGTAATTATTGAGAAACTTACAAAACAGTAAAGAACTTTTCTATTGAGTTTAATCCGCTTCCCACGAGAGGCGACGGTATAATTATTAGAATATATGGAGGGGTAAAAACCACAGTCGTGTAAGTCAAATTTTTATTATTTTTTTGTGTGCATAAATGCAATTTATATATTGCATAAATTGCATCTACGCACGCAAGAAAAAATTCAAAAAAAATTTGACTTACGCCACTATGACTTTTACCCCTCCATATATGTATGGTAATTACTAAAAAAATATATATATATATATATATACATATATATATATATATATAAGGTGTCTAAAATAATTGGTGTAACACTTGCCGTAGGTAGGACTTTCGTAAGATTCAGTTGTGTTATGATGAAAATTGACATTATTTTGAACACACTTTATAAAGATAGGGTAAATGCATGCCTAAATTAAGGGTGATCTCACCGATTTCAATGACTTTGACATATATTGTCAAGAACATGGCTCTGACAAACTTGCAAAAAGTTTTAGTCGTCGCTCGTTGTTTATTAAAAAGTTATAAACAAAATAGTTTAAAAAATATAATAGTTTGTGTTAGTGCTAAGGGAAGTAATTTGCTGATATGTGTGTACTGTCTATACACATGTCTATACACACATATCAGCAAATTACTTCCCTTAGCATTGACACAAACTGTTATATGCATTTCTCATTTACTTTTGTTAATAATTTTGTAATAAACAACAAGCGACGACTAAAACTTTTTGCAAGTTAGTCAGAACCATGTTCTTGACAATATAAGGGAGATCGGGGTTTGTTGGCACAGTTTTCACAATTTCGGCATTTAATTTTTTAAACAATTAATTATCATGATTAAACAGTACTAATTTCTCTACATTTTCATGCCATCAGGAACGATCCTGTATACTGTACAGTTTCTTTGTAATAAGTGAAATACGAATATGCTGCATTGTAGCCAGCTTGCCCCGATAGTGGAGTAAATTGGCTATACGACAAAGTCCATGTTAAATTAATGAAAACGTAATATAAATGCAAAACAGATAGCAGATATGTATTTCTTGATAAAGATTGTATCTTTTAAAGTTATTTTGTAATGATCGAAGAGCAAAATGCTGTTGCAGAAAAACAATTGTAAAATATTTTAGATGTAGCTTTCCTTCAATATAAAAATATTAAATTTAAATATATATGCTTCTATCGGCATTGTAGGTAGCAAATCACATGTTCACACACGTCTCACGCACGCGGCAACAGCAAGTCAAGCTAAGCGTGCCTAATATGAATCAACATTCAATGATGATTAAATACTCCCTCGTCTTCGAACCGAAGGTTGGCAACAGTCGAGAAAAAAAGTTTAAAAATTGTCTCACGATGGAATTGACAACCATTGAACAATGTAAAAGTGATAAAAAAATATATGAATCAACATACCACATCCCTACATACGTTTGATTTTAGTCATATTATTACAATAAATTACTGTTGTTACTTAAAATAACATGTCGTATAGTAACAGAAACTTTTTTTCTAACTAATAATACGTCACTTAGATTTACGTCACTTCTCAGACTGAAGAACATTAATACGATATTTTAAAACATATTATATCTAAAGGAGTTATTTTGTGATAACTTTTTTATTTTGTTTCTTTCGCTATAAATATATAAACGGAACGCAGTGCCAACAAGCCCCGGTCTTTCCTATGTCAAGGCCATTGAAATCGGTAAGGTCGCCCTTAATCTAGACATTTACCGAAAGTAGAGATTTTTTTCAGAAATACAGTATTAATTCGCATTACGAGTACTAAGCATTACGCATATTTTTGATTCTACATTTTTAATTTTTTTCCTTTCCTACTAATATTTGCATGCTCAATCAATCAATCAACTGTTTGTCAGCGTAAAGTCCGCTACAAATTTGCAGTGTCATTATATTCTCATTTGGAAAAAATAAGTTAATCTTGCATTATTCAAAAATACTTTTACACACAAAAATTTATAATTATGTGCATCTTATGCCCTCTTCGTTATGTTTCAATTTGCGTTTAAATTAATTATTGTAGCAACAATGATTACAAAGTTATCGGATGTGAAAATATTTACCCTGTATATAAGCAAATGTTTAAACGACATTAAAGAAACAAGTATATATACAAGATTAAATAAATTGTCGATTTATACATTTTATTTCAAAATTCAAACAATAAACACAACGTTTCATGATTTAATTTTGATAGATTAAAAATGTAAATAAATCTTGGCCATAAATTCCAATTATGACAATTCTGCTATCTCTCTATCTATCTATCTGTCTGTCTGTCTGTCTGTCTGTCTGTCTGTTTGTCTATTGGTACGGTCATGCGTATGTGTGTGTGTGTGTGTGCACGCGCGTGTGTGTATTTTTCCTGCAGAATGCGTCGAGAAAATAAGTCTAACACGTATCGTTTTATAGTTATTTCAACCTAAAAAAGCCGAAAAATGGCATTTTTGACACATTTAGGTACAAATATCTCCGAAACCTGACGTGATAGAGTAATTCGAGCAACGGATTCGGTTTCAGCACTCCAAAATGCTTCTGAATGACTATTGAGATCTAAGGATAAAAAAAAATCGAAATTTGTCGGTCTGTGTACACTGTTGGAAAATTTTTATAGTTTTGTTAAAAAAGGTCCTTGTTAAAATTTTTGTGTAAAATAATCAACACATACATGTGTAGATTTAACATATGCCTGCTATGTTAATTAAGCATTACAAATTAAAAATGTAAAATTATTAAAATAATTTTAAAAATATGTTAAAGTAATTTGAACGTATTTATTAAATGTGTTCAAATTTACAGAAAAAGAGTGTTGATTTTATCTTACAATTTTAACTTTAACATAAAAGTTATGTTAATTGTACACATAATTAACCTCAAATTACAATCAGAATTACATTTCCTTTCTGTTGAAATATTTTAACATAGTACCGGTGTTACCATTTATACATCCATATATATTATGTTAAATTAACACAAAAATTTGAGTAGACCGTTTGGGACGATTTATGTTATATTTAACACAAATTTTCCAACAGTGTAATTAACAACATCATTGTACTCTTATACTTTTTCTAATGTTATTGGAAACAAAATACTTTGTAAAATGTTTAAATGCAAATATGCAAATATTTGTCACAATACATAATCTATGTTATTTCAACATATAAAGACAGACATGAATTACATTATATATATTTTGACAAAAAATGTATAGATTTCTGAGAAAATATTAATTTTCTCTCTTTATAACAAATGTTAATTTTATATAGATAATAAATATATTTTATAAGATAAATATTTTTATCGAGTATTTCAATTTTCTGCATATTAATGTTTCTTTTTATTTACTTATTACATTTAGAGATTAATTTAATAATAAATTTAATAATAAATAAGTTACCATTAAATTATATTTTTTGAGAAATGCGACATTTCCCTCATACAGTCATTTTTTTATTTATGACTACAAATTCAAATGTGTACTTGCAAGCAAGTGAATGTGAATAGCTCATCTACAAGGGAAAAGAAGAAAATTTCTGAAGCAGAGGGGTTATTGTAGAAGATAGAGATAGGCCACGATGCCAGCGTGACTTGACAATAAAGCTCACTTCCGGTTCGTCCTCGAGGTTCCTCCCCTCGTCAGTCCACCTGTTTCGACACTTCGACACATAGCTCGCTACGGCATTGACTATCTTGTCTATCGCCCCGGTCTATGGGCCGACCGACTATTTGTCATAACGTATGACAGTTATAAAACGTGAAACTCGAATCCTCAAACAATCCTTTCTCTCCTTTCCTTTTCTTCCCTCTTCTCCACTTCTTTCGACGATGATAAAAATATCTCTCTCGGATGATGTTCCTACATATAATATGAGCACATTTATAATGATAATATAAGGCAGTAACTTAAATTTAGTCGTAATAATATGACTACAATTGTTTAGCACAGTCATCTTTTATCATTTATCTTGACAATATATAGAATAAAATAAAAAACATCTCTTATAAGATATTAACTTTTCAATAATTATTCTTAACTATTGTATCTTTTATAACAAAAACAATACAAATAAGATCCCACTGATTGCGATAAAGTTACTTTGAAATTATAAGTAAATATATGCACAATAGAAAAAAAAAAATTTTTATGTAAAAATACTGTCATCGTTTAAGTTAATTTACACATTTAAAATTAAATTCCATAATATAAGAAATTTTAAAATGCAAGTATTTTCAAAAACTAGTAAATTTTTATAAGCCTAGATTTAATTAAGCCGAAAGCTATCATAACGAGAGAGCCAAACGAATCTGTTGAAACGAACGAGCAGTCAATCTGTCAACTTGACATGCGACGTCTGCCTCGGGGATTCTACGAGGGTCGAGAACGAGCCATTGTCAAACGACCCTTGTGGACAAGTCTATTAAATCCTCATTAGAACTTTATCCTCATCCGTGTCTGACAATCGTTGACGTTGAAAGCTCATGGATGGAGCTTTTGTATGGCAAAATTTGTTTAAATATCACTATTCTTACGGACGTAAAAAAATTAATCAATCTTATACTCTCCTCAATTATTTTCTTATCTTCATATTTATCCTTTGCTCGTTATATAGGAATCCAACTAGAGATATATCTCTGATATCTTGAGAAATGTATACTATTTATTTCTACAATATTGATGGAAATTTTAATTCTGGTATTTAAATCACAATAATTTAATCACAATTTTATTTGCAATTTGATTTAATATACTTCCTACAATCCTTGAATTTATCCAACAAGATTTGGTTTCTCAAATCTTGAATATTCACTATTTATAAACTATATTTTTAATGTTAAAAAAATGGTAAGATAATATTAAAATATCAAAACAAAAAAGGGATTTCTAAATATCACGTTCTATCTATCTAGGAACTTAAACGTATGGATATTTTTTTTACCTAATAATGATTTTTCATTTTGTGCAATCAGAGTGGGTTGATTCTTTCATATCTGACTGTTCTTAAGAAAAGGAACATGTCCGGTTCAATTTTATTTTTAAAGATTCGCGGAGCCGTTGAACGAAAACGATGTCAAAACACAAAAATAGCAAATCCAGTATAACATGTGTAAAAAAAGAAAATATTTGTAAATTTTAAGATAAGTTTACATCAAAATATTTGTAGGTTTGTAAAATATATATTCAGTTTTAAAAATAAAATTTTAAAAATGTAATAAACCGTATATTGACAAAAACTACATAATTAAAATCCGAAAATTTTTAGCCTAATCTATATTCGCAAGTATCAATTAATAGTTTTGTTATACTTTATTATCAAAGTGCAAGAGATTCAAAACTTTTATTTATATCTTATACAGGGTGCTTATTAAGAGTCTGTTCCTATCCTATATTTTAAAAACGGTTCAAAATTATGAAAAACCGCGAAATAAGTGTTCGATCATTTCGAGGAGCTACTCATAAGGGGTTGGGGAGGTTGTCTCTTCCTCGTAGCCCCTCAAAATGATCGAACACGTATTTTGCAGTTTTTCATTATTTTGAGCCGTTTCCGAAATATAGAGGATGGACAAACTTTATAGACATTTTGTATATATAATTTAAAAAACATCTCATTATAAATCTCTGTATTATATTTATATTTATATTTATGGTAATTGTTTACAATAACTAATAGCTCGGATTACTTTGACCTTGACATATGTTGTCGAAGTCACCCTCCTGAGTGACCTTCAGAAGGTTTTAGTCGGCGGTCGCTGCTTATTAAAAAGTTATAAACAAAAAA
>NW_020216562.1:64079-64944 GCF_003070985.1 Temnothorax curvispinosus | reverse complement strand
CAGATCTGTATTAATTAATTCAGATATCCTGTAACTAAGAAAAAAAACTTGCACATTGCTTCCTCATAGTTTTTAAGTGTGCAAATTACAAATTTGAACATCATTTCCTTACATTGCAATTTTTAAGAATGCATGAATTATAAATCTGCACATTGCTTAAGAAACATTTTATTTCGCTCATAAAGCATCTTCGAGAAAGTTTTTTTTTTTTTTTTTTTATTGTTAGTAGATATTTATTAATTTGACTTTCTCATAGAGGAAGCTTTATGAGCGAAATAAAATGTTGCTTAAGCAACATGCAAATTTATAATTTAGTAAGCCGAGGTATGCAGGGTGTATCTGAAATGATGCACTAAACTTTAGGAGCGTATTCTACAGGTCAAAATTAGACTTTTTTTCCTATAAACATGCGTCCGCAAATGAACCCCCTCCGAGCTAAAATTCTAAAATGCCACTTTGACAAATTAAAGATGTATCGAAGGTACAATCTTAGACAAAAGTGCATGAAATTTGAAATACTTGAATATCTACGCCTAACGTATAGTAAATCTAGATGTAAGATACTCAAATGATAGTAGGAGTCTTATTTTTACCCCTAGAAAGGTATTTTTTACTTTACAAATGTTTTTTCTAGTATTATTTGCGATTTTTGTAATTTATGAGCCTAAACTTTTGGCAGTGAAAATGCCCTGATTTCAACTTTATAACGTCAAATTATTAATAAAATTAACCATTAATCATTAATTAATTAATTAATAATTAATAATTAATCATTAATCATTAACCATTAATCATTAACCATTAATCATTGATCATTAATCATTGATCATTGATCATTGATCATTGATCATTGATCATTGATCAT
>NW_020216562.1:44958-64069 GCF_003070985.1 Temnothorax curvispinosus | reverse complement strand
TTAATCATTAATCATTAGTCATTAATCATTAATCATTAATCATTAATTAATATTATCATTAATTATTAATTTATTTCTTTAAAACGGTGTAGTGAAGACAATTGAAACTTGGCAGATATTTTCATCTATTCGTATACTAGATGTACCTACAAAAATTCAAAATATTGGTAGCGCTTCTTCAACATTTTTTTAGCTGTTTTATCCGTCAAAATCGTCTCTTTCCATAAGAATACGTGTAAAATCAGTGAAAATTTAAAATCGTTATATCTCAGCAACCGTTTAGTGGATTTGTTTCTACTTTTTTGTAGCACATTAGGAAGACTAAAAGAATATTCTCACAAATTTTTATCCACTTGATAGCGCTTTGAAAATAGGTCCGATACATCCTTAATGTTTTCATGATATACGTTTTTATTTTTTCATTTTAGTGGCTTACTTTACTTCATAATTCTGGTCTATATCAAATTTCAATCTTCTGCCATTTTTTTCTGAAATACAACCAATTTTTAATTGTTTTCCCAAACTTTAGGGGCCTTTAGCTCTGAGGGAGGTTTATTTGCGGACCCATGTTTATAGGAAAAAAAAAGTCCTATTTTGACCTCTAAAATACGCTCCTAGAGTTTAGTGCATCATTTCAGATACACCCTGTATACCTTGGCTTAAAAAAGATTAATTAATCGCCTTCGGCTCGTGCATCCACTCCGCACCCGTGTCCAATTCTCAACTTCCCGCACTTGTTACACAAATAACTATTACCTACATTGTATTTAACATTTCTTAACAATTACTAAAATTCTGCTAATTTTTAATTTATCTCTTTTGCAGTATGGCATAATAAAATAATATATATTAAAACAACAAATTGATTGTATGCTTGTGCCACCTTCAAGACAACAATGCAAAAAAAGAAAATACCATCGATAATGTATACTCGATAAGTTTATTGTTAGCGCCTCATTATTTATGCAATAATTGTCACGTGGTCAGTTCACTCTTTTTATGTACCTACTTGGCGTCGCGATGCTACTGCGTCGCTTGATATACAATATTTAAAGCTAATCGTAAATATGAATAAAATGTATATACAATTAAGTGTAAAATATTTCTGTCTTCCTAAATCGTAAGCAAGTATTACACTGTGCATTAGATATGTTGTACAGTCCATATATTTATAATACCACTGATTTGTCATTACTCACCAGCGGAAAAATCCATCGATGCAACGAATAACTCTTCAAGTCCAACAAGCGCCTCCTCGGCGCTGTCGATGTCACAGATATACTTCGGGACTGGCTGGTGCTGGTTGATGTTGCTGCTGTTGCTGCTGTTGCTGTGGATGCGGTTGCTGACTTTGGGTTTGATGTTGCTGCTGCTGCTGCTGCTGCTGCTGTTGTTGCTGTTGCTGTTGCTGCTGCTGCTGTTGTTGCTGTTGCGTCATCTGCTGTTGATGATGACTATGATTGTGATTGTGATGATGACTCTGTCGCGTTCTCAACATATCGTATCTTTGCTTGTAAAGGTCGCGTTCCTGTTGAGTCCGCGTTAGCTCGATTTTCGTGCGCTGGAGCTCGTTCTGCAAGTTCCGATTAGTGCTTTCGAGGTCCTGCCGTTGCTGTAGCCGCTTGCTGCGACAGTTCTGAGCATAACCGCGATTCTTTAGCGTTCGACGTTTTTGCTTCAGCCGTACAACCTTTGCACACAATCATAAATTTGATCAAAATACAGTTGAACCTTTTTAACACCTTCATATTCTTAGTTTCATATTCTTAATTTTTCTATTTATATTCTTGACATTTTTTCCTGCGCTACTTAACATTTGCTATGTAATTATGTGTACATAAAGTAAAAAAAAAACAATAAACTATATAAGTTATCACGTATATATCTACATATTATGTCAATAGCATAATGATTTTCATTTTATGTATTTTCTATTGTAATAAGGGACTGAAGGGTGATAATAAGAATAAGGAAGTTATTTGGCTTTAATATGTTTAGACCATAAAATTATTTTTTATAAATAGCATTTTATTTCTTTGCGCTCTTTCTCCATAAATTAATTCCTATTAATTTTAAATTTTGTCAGAAATTTCTGATTTTACAACAATCTTCATTTATGCCAGATAGGTAACGCGAATTATCTGGTTTTTTACTATCTTGGATGGATATGGATAATCCCGTCTCATTAATATATTAACAAGTCTCACATGATCATTAGAAAATGATTGATGATAGTAGTGCGTTATTACTCTATTTCTGTTATATTTGCTATTAGATCAAACGTTTTGAAATACTTGTTCTGCTCTATATTACACGACATTAAAAAGTGTAATATTTTTCTCTTTATATTTCTTATTTCAATAATAATGGTTTTCAAAATTTATATCAGAATCTGCAATGTTCACCGCACCAATATCTTAAATATGTTCTTAGTTTTAAATTAATTATTTAATTACATTATATTTATTTTAAATTTATATACTATTCGAACTATAGAGACCTTTTATTTTATTATCTTTTTTAATATTGTTTTTTACATATTTAAATTAGTAGTAAAATTTAGTTACAATTTTCGATCCGATTTTTAATTCAATACAAAATTCACAATATTCAATAATGTAATATAAAATTCAATACAATAATATAAATTTAATTACAAATGAATTAAGAACTTTAAATAAAGCGTTATAAAAATTATTATAAAAGATATAACTAATAATAAAATATTTAATTTTTTAATTATTAAAAAAACAACTGCCTAAAAAGAAAAAACTTCCAATGACTTAGCAGCACTCAAAAGATACAATCATATTTATGAAATAACCGCTCCTAAGATAGAGTGCCTCGCATCTCACAATTATCATAGTTACGATCAGCTACTTAAGATGTAAACGCCAAAAATATCACCTGATCCAACCAATTAACTTAGATTATGGATAATATCAACTAAAATAAAATAGTATCATGAAACTGTGAAATCCAGTTTTGCAAATTAAGATTTAGAATTAGATTTATTTCTACATTATTATTACTTATGTTAAAACAATTAATAATTAAAATAGAACTTTGTAATACGAACCTTCGTATATGCTTCATGTTTTTTTTATTAACTAAATCATTGAATTTTTGTATTATTTTTTACTTCAAGATCTATAAAATGAGTTTAAAGACTAAAACAAGATAACAAATACATACATAAAAAGCAAACTTTTGTTATAATCTTCATCTTATCTTATATTATTTTTAATCACGCATGTGTTTCATTTTGATCATTTTTAATTTCTATCTATTTTAATATAATTTTCAAATCATTATTATCAGTGAAAAATTTATATAAATATAAATTAAATTTTCGATTATTATAACCTTATCAAGAGACACGGCAGAGTCTCGCGCCAAGTGTAAGCGTCCGCGACACAGACAGTGAGATCAAGAGTGTCTCTACAGTGTTAAAAATGAGTAAGTTGGATTTAAGAAATGTCGTCAATGTCATCGTCGTCGTCCCGGTGTCCCCTTATAAATCGACATTTCAATATTCACATACACTCACACACACACACCTTTCACATCCTTACTTATCTTCACCCACGCCATTCACCTAATCACCCCTCACTCCCCTCCTACCCACGCAACATTTCAATATATCCCGACACGTTCCAACATAGCCCAACACAACACACAACCTTACTTAACGCTATTAAATAAATGCACGCAAATGTTTCAAATCTAGTCCCCACATATAACTATTCACATTTTAAATCAAATTCGCTCTTTATTTACACAAACTTCACACAGTCACGTCACATAAAACATTTGCATGGATATTCGTTCAACACCGCCAAGTTTTTTTTATATTCTTTAAATAAGCACAATAATGAAATAATTAAATGTCATGATAAACATAATATTTTATTCTCAACACTAAGTTCTCTTGGATTAAATATTTGATTATTCTATTAAGTATGATAAAAGAATTAAATTTTATGATGTGTATAAATTCATGCACATTTTGCACAATAGCTATTTTGACGGACGCGGACAGTTGGCGCTTTTTTTACCTTTCTTAAAAAAATATTTTATATTATAACTTCAATTAATTTTTTATATTATAATAACTTCAATTATTATAATTTTATTATAGAAAAGTCCCCTATTATGAAATAAGCTCCTAATATGCGACAGCAAGGTTTCTGCTAAATTAGTAAATTCTCTATGTTGGTTCCATCATAAACTTATTGCCTTTAGAGTAAAACCTATATGCACTCGTTGCGGACATCAAAATTGTGAATTTGAATGTTGTCAAGTTCAATGAAGGTGAGTTTTTGAACCTTCCCGAGTCGAAATTTTTCTCCTATTTTCGACCTCAATGTTCAATCTAGCACCTACTTTCGACCAAAATGTTCTACCTAACACCTACTTTGATACTTTAAGCAGTCACATCACCCTATTTTGAATCTCTTCAACCTCTTCAACCTCTGGCTCCTATTTAGAATCTGACAATTCTGTTTGAAAAGAAATTATGCTCCTACTTTAATGTTCCTAACGTTTTCTTAATTTATTTATTGCATTTAGTTTATTTTTATTATTATAGGTTTATTATATTTTTGATTAAATATTATATATGATTTATTAAACGTTTATAATAACGTTTATAATAAATGTTTATAATAACGGTTCTCTCTATTTATTAATTTAATCAAAAATAGTAAAAACAAAATTAAAAGGAATTTTATTAGGTTAATAATAATAGTTATATTATTGATAACTAAAAAAAATAATTTTATATATGACGTATAAATGATTATTTATATAAAATTGTATTTTTCTATATTATTTTTTCCTTTTTTCTCTCTTTTTTCTTTATTTATTAAAATAATTCAAAATAAAATTAAAAGAATGTGTGCATGTATGAGTACGCATGCGTATATGTGAAACTAAAGGTAGGAAATTTTAAATATATACAAAACTATTACAAAACATCTTTCTTTTTGTTATTACTTCTTATAATTACTTATCTTCATATATTTACATGTTACTAAATTTACGATAATTGAATATGGACTGGTATTTATTTATTCAAGCTCTTGCCCAATCAGCAGACAATGTTTTTTAAATGTGTTTTTAATATTCATTTTTTATTAATTATACATTTGTACAATTCATTATAAAAATAATATTTATTTAATGTTTATTAAATATTTATTTCACATTGATTATTTATTTGAAGTAATAATTTAGAAAAAATATTTATTAAACGTTTATTTAACGTTTATTTAATATTTGTTTTACATTAGTAAGTTATTTGCAATAAGTTAAAAAAACATTTATTTAACATTTATTCGACATTATTTTAATATTTATTTTACATTAAACATTAACTATTTATTTGCCATAATGAATTGAAAAAACATTTATTTAACATTTATTCGACAGTAATGTAATATTTATTTTACATTAATTATTTATTTGCAATAATGATTTAAAGAAACATTTATTTGACATTTATTTAATATTAATTTAATATTTACTTCAGATATTGCGCTCGAATTCCTTCGCGTTTTGCAAACGCCCGATCGTTTCATTCAGATGTAGATGGCGCGACGCGTGAGTCGCCACTTTCAAAGCGCCCCCACTTCTTCCTCGCTCGGCTCGCTCTCGTTCAGTCAGTTCAGTGTCATGGCCGCTCTTGCTGCGTTTCTTCGGACGAGACGAGTACGTTTTCCTTCTTTCGTAACTGATTGAGCTAAGCGGCACATATTCTGGAGACCAACCGAGCTTCGACTTCCCAAGGAGAGCTCACCGCCAGGAAAAGGAGAGCTGCGGCAGCTCGCGTCCGAGAGGGAGAATTGAGGCGAGGAGTCCGGTCCAGCGAGCAGGGCCCTTCCGATATTCTTATTTAGGACGCCATATTGGAAGATCGACATTGTTCGTAGTAGTACAAGGAGCTCTGCAAGGTTAATCTCGTCTTGAGATCTTGGAATTGCTCTTATTCTTGTGACTCTGGGTTATATTTTGGCCCTAGAATTTATCTCGTAGACAAATGCAGAGGCTCCCCCTCTCTTTTCTTCTCTTTTCTTTTCTTACTTTGATTTCAATCGGTAATCCAGACTCCTTAATTCCGTATTATTAATATTATTTGTTAAATGGCATTTGTGATATGCGATTAGTTATTTGGTATTAAGGTATTAATTTTAAGTTTTATTAGTATTAAGATATTTCATTTTAAGATACTCACAATCAGTATCAAGACATTTTTCAATTTTAATTTTAATTTTGTTGAAACTAAATTTTAATTTTAATTTTTATTAAGATACAATACATATATTAATTGTTTTAAATGGTTAAAAATTTATTTTTTTTTCGTTATGATATAATATGAGTTTAATTTAGATAGTATGCAAGAGTACATGAACAAGTAGATAAAAAAGTGTAAACAAATAAATATATGTTCCTTTGTACCTTAGAAACAAACGTGTGCGATCTCTTAGATTTTTTCTGACTCTCCCCCCTATATGCTATTTACCACATTATCATATTAACATGCTCTATGTCATGTATATTATCGGTGACTTGCAGTGGAGTTTTTATTTAAGTTGTGTTTCATATGGTTAATAAAAAAAAGATTTATTATATAAATTTTATAACATTATTAATTGTGATACATGTATGTCTATATGTATCTGATTAATTAACAATGTTATAAAATATTTTGCGGTAATATTTTTTTAATATTAAAAATCTTAGATTCTAAATAATAAATCTAGATAAATATTGCGTTTAACAGAGCAATGAGATACGACAACATAAGTCAAAGTCACAACCGTATCTCGTTGCTAAATTTACCAAAACCTATACTATATGAATTACCGATGATGTACGTGATATGGAACATGTTTCATTACGATTTAAAAAGTAGTAAAAATTAATACATTGATAATAAAATGTACTACAATAAATGTTTTCTCCAATAGTCCTAATAAAGTATTCTTTTGAATTCAGTAAATATTTTATTAGGTTTAGAAAATTTGTTTCAATTAGATGAATAATTTTTTCATTTGAAAAATATTAACTGAATTAAAAAAAATACTTTATAAGGACTATTGGAGAAAACATTAATTAAAATTTAGTACATTTTTCTATCAGTGTAGGATCTAGAGGGTTTTAGGAGGTTTAGGAGGGTTTTACCGATAACTCCTCTTTTAAACCTCAAAATGGGAAACAGTCCGTTTTCTGCCGTTTTCAGGCACAAAGTAGGAGCTAAGTACAATACAATTAGAACCTATCAAAATCCTCCAGAATCCTGAGATGTGAAAATAAGAGGTCGAAAGAAGGAGTAAAATTTCGACTCGGGTTGTTTATTATATAATAAATAGATATTTGGCAATGAGTTCTGCATACAGCGATAGAGTAAGATTGTATTAATAGGAAAATACGAAATATGTTGAGTTACTTAATTGTGGAGGTTAGATTTGGTGATCGCAAAACCGCAAGGCGTCCGTAATATCAGATATTCAGGGTACTCCTAATATGAAATAGCCTATGCTCGAGTGACAATCGTTGCTGGCGTATGAAGGTTATTGTACAGTAATAAAAAGAGGAAAAATACTATGTTAAAGTTAAGGGAATGTTTATACGAAATTATAAGAGTGTGCTGACGGTGATTGCATGCTCATTTTGAGCGCACATTGGCTGCGCTGGAAATACCTATTGGGTATAAGTGGGTTTGCGATTATTGCAAATGTATTTCTCCATTTCAAAAACATTAAATAAAGTTTTCTAATTGCGATACTAATGTATTTTGTATTTTATTATCGATTTCTTGAGGTATCTCATATTAGGAGCATACTTTTTCGATTTTGCATAAAGCTCATTTTTTACATTTTTCTAATTTTCATAAAAATTAATATTTAAATTGAATTCTACATTTTAGCATCTTAAAGCTTATTAAATTCCCTTCAAAATAACCTACTACGTTTTTCAATTCTGTCCATATAGACTCCCGGCAATCACACAAAATAAATGTGGTATATATCTCATAATAGGGGACTTTCCTCTATTATATAACTTAAATAATTATATTATATTATATAATTATATTATATATTAAATAATTATATTATATAACTTAAATAATTATATAAAAATTATTATAATTTGTCTAAAACTTAAATTTTTTTTTAAACAAAAGTAAGAAAATTCAACTTTCTTTACATCTGGCTCATGTATATGTATAATATTTTTGTAAATATTTTCTCGCACGTTGTTTCAATCCATTAAAGCAGGGATACGCAACTAGCGGCCCGCGAGCCGAATCCGCGACGTCCAAGCTTGATCCGCAAAAAAAAAATGAAAAATAAACTAAATTATTAGCGCATAGCGCCGAATTGTTTTTCACATTTATCAGTAATGCGATATTGCGACTGGGGTCTCGAGGACCGAGGTTTCGAGTACGCACACACAACTTCTCATCAATTGCTCTTGTCGCGAAATTATCAAAATCTTGATCTCGGCAATATTAATAAAAAACATATATAAATAGAAAACAAAAAAAAAAGTAAAAAATTAAACAGGATTCGACTTTGCCTTACCTCCACGTAGTGATTCCTGAGTAATGCAAAGAAAGCAAAGCATATAAGTTCTAAATTTAGCTGCTGCGGCCCGCAGTATATAACTTTAATAACTCAAATTTCTTTGGCCCGTCAAAAAATCTAGTTGCGTTTCTTTGGATTAAAGCTCATATTTAATTTGAATAAATATCGTAAATCGTAAATGGCGTAAGTCATATATATAGAAAAGTTTTACGAGAAAGTTTTATAGTTGTTAACGTATTATCTAACAAAATATCTAGGTTTTTCGAAAATTATTTCGCTTTTAAGACATCTGCAAGCCTCTTTAGCAACTTTGCGCATTTTAACCTTTATATCCACATATAAAAGTTTATAAGGTTAACTTACCTTATAAACTTTTATAAGACTAAAGATTAAAGAGCTTTTTTCTTCTAATCTCTTGACATTCAGTGGAACATACACGGGTCGGTACGAAAGTAATGCTTCTTAATTTTTTTTTTACTCTGGCGCCATAGAAAATTTTGCGTTTGACCAAGTTGTTACTTTAAGTCTCTATAATTGCATTATGTTGAGTGGTGTTGTAATCAGTTACATTAGTGTGTCACACAAACAGCTCAAATTGATGTGTGTTTTAGATACGCATAACAGACAAGGGCAGTGATTGAATTTCTTACCGTGGAAGAAATATCTGAAACACACATCAGTTCGAACTGCTCGTGTGACACACTCACATAAATGATCACAACATCACTCAACATGGTGCAACTAGAGACTTCAAGTAACAACTCAGTGAAACGCAAAATTTTCTATGGCGCCAGATTTGTAAGAAAATAATTAGAAGGCTTTACTTTCGTACCGACCCTCGTATATCCCAACATATTTAAAAAGTTTTATCTCTGATAAACATGCATTGACTCATTAAGGTCAACGTTAATTTTCGAAATGCTGTTCAAATTTTAATACTATGATAAATACTAGGATAAATATATAAAATATTATTTGCGCAATAAGATTTGAAATCTCT
This sequence comes from Temnothorax curvispinosus, assembly GCF_003070985.1. Taxonomy (NCBI): domain Eukaryota; kingdom Metazoa; phylum Arthropoda; class Insecta; order Hymenoptera; family Formicidae; genus Temnothorax; species Temnothorax curvispinosus. Next base: position 54,478 of record NW_020216562.1, on the reverse strand, counting down.
AGAACTAAACTATGAAATATTTGACATGATGTGCAGCATTACCTTCGCATAGAAATTACTTAAATACGACTCTAATAATATAAATTTCTTATAATATTTATACATAATACCATATATATACATATATATATATATATATATATATATATATATATATATACATATATATATAAACTATAATAGTCTCAAGCGGTTGTTCAACATAGTGCAAGCGGTAGTTAAGCGGTAAAATTAATTAATATTTGCGGGTGTAAAATTAAACCAAAAATTTTTTAATCTTACTATTACGTATTTCTTATCAATATAAAGGAAGTACGGGTATTGTAAGATAGTAGGTCAATATGTGTATCACTTGCTGCGTTACTTCATAAATTCTTAATCGCTTTTTGTTGCATGTAAAACTAAAATAGAATTGGTGTTGTCTTTAGCAAGTGTCATATATGGTGTATATATGCGGTATACGCATTTATCTTGTACGATAAAAAAGTAAAAATGGTAATGTCGGACAATGCGGGATAGTTTGTATAATCCGCCACTTTTTATAAGTATTGCATTTTACTCTATTGTTTCTTTCTTTAAAGAGTAATATTATTACCTCCTAATGACTATATTATAAATATATATTATGAGTAAAAATTTCAAACATGTTACATACATTTATATGACATTGTTACAAAAAGCACAATTAGTTTGTAATAAATTATAGGGAAGACCGGGGCCATCTATCTACGGGGGCTATGTGTCCACAGTACTGCTATCTCAGGTGTTAAGAGATAGATATACCTATCTCTACCATTCCAACAAATAATTGAAAAAAGCTCTACCTTTCTTTATTGCACAAATTACACGGATTGTAATCCAAAAAATTTTAGAAATACTTTTTTTAAATATTTTTTCCCCTTCAGAAATTGAACCAAATTGTCAAAACCACATAAAAATAAAGGTTATTAATGATTACACTGTGCACAAAATTTCAACGATCTTTTTTCCCCAACTTTAGAGGGCTATGACTCGGAGGGAAAGCATTTTTGGACCCATGTTTATAAGAACTTTTTTTCTTATTTTGACCTCTAGAATACGCCCTTAAAATCTTTGACATAGTTTTAGAAACACCTTGTATATGACACGTACCTAAGTCCATTTAGACAATTTGCGGAAAAAGGGCACATAAGCCTATGTGTCCTTTTTTCATCAATGGCTTTAATTAATAATGGGCTAAGATCTTTTTTTAATAGACAAACATGCAAGATAAAAACAAACAAAATAACGTTAGTGCCACAGACAGTATAAGTGAAATCAAGCTACCTTCTCGTTAACGATACCGTATGTTATTCCAACTATTTTGGAAAAATTTGAGAATGTTATCAAAGATATATATTTGCGCTAGATTGTCTTATTTTAGTCTCAATAAACTCGGAGGCTTTATCAATATTCATAAAGACGTTTTTCCAACCACAATTTAAAGAAGAACGTTATTTATAAAATATTTTGCAAGGATTGCGATGCATCCTATGTGGGACAAACGATGAGACAACTTATAAAACCAAAATTTTTGATAATGAGCATCCTATTATATTCGAAAAAACACACTCATTTCTTTCGTCATAACAGAACAGAATTAACTGTAACCATAAAGATTGGGAGAACGAAAAATTTGAAAAAGATTTTATGAAAGATTTTTATCAAAACAGTTGGTTTCCGAAATTACGCACATTCAACTTCAGAAGAGTCTTAATTCACAATTAGACACCGAATACTTACATCATGCATTTCAATTTTAAGCAAATTGTAAACCTTGCTCATTATTGTCACCTGTTCTATTACCGTTAATTTTTAATTTTATTACATTTTGACTCCGGTCATTACATTTTAAATTATTCACTTATCCGTGACCTCAAAATTTTCGTTGAATCTGATGGTTTTAGTATTTTCTTTATTATCAATTTTTTATTCCTCCTTCTTTTAACTCTTCACCTATAATATTTGTTAAACATTGTATAGTGAGAGTTAATAGCTTGTTACCTCCTAACCTCAGTCACTGTTTGACAGCCAGACGAGTTGTCATTTGGAATCAATACTGTTTTTTAAGTGCATCATTATCTCAATTTTAACGACATCCTTTACTTACAAATTGTATTGTTTTTCAATGCTTTTGACCACAATTACAATACTTATTCTTGCGTTCTTTGAGCTAGTGGATATGACCTCACTTCTCTTTTTGCTCAAGTTATAATTGTCATTTTGATTTTGATCAATAAACTATAAATCATTAACTAAGTTTTACTTGAATTTCCTTGCGGAAAATTACGCTAGTTTAAGACCACCAAATTTTAAAGTTACTCACTTATTTTTTGCCGGAAAACGTGAAATTATTTTGATTTAATTTTTTACCGCGTCGCTGAAGATGGCTCAAAGTGAAGCCACAACGTTTGATTTATAATTATGTATCCCAGTAGTTATTAAGGATCGATATAACGTTAACTTAACTGCACTGTCAACCGCGTTGAATTCTCAAAACCCCAAAAATTAACAAGTTGTTACTTGTTAATTTTATTATCAAGAGTTACTTGTTATTTACCTAATTATTAAAAAATAATTTTGTTAAGTCAAAATTAATGAAACACATAACATTTTATTAAAACACGGCGTATCTGTTTCATTAATATTATTATTGAATCAACAAGATTATGTTCAATTAGACTGCTGTTAGCTAGTGCCATTAATACATCATTTTCTCTTCGTATATATGCAGCATATCTCAAAATTTTGGTAATATTCAATTAAAATTAGACGTATTGAGACTATTGAGTTAACTTGGAGGATTTGTCTTAATCCCTAAACGTGCCAGAAAATATTTTTATAATATTTAAAAGAGAATATATGTATGTCTTACTTTCAATTGTTTCACAATATATTCAAAACTCAATAAGCAAGACATTTCCATATGTTTTTTTATAAAGAGTAAGCCGCACATACATGAACACAAGTAAAGTTACATCTATATTCGTGTAGATTTTTTTACTTTGTGATGGGATTACCTTCTTCATCCCTTAAAACGCTAAAACTTTATAAACCTTCATCAGGCGTAATTTGAAAAGTTAAACTAGAATTATACCGCGAACTACCAAACTAGAAATTACACAACTTATTATAATAGATTATAAAATTACCGATATTAATCACCAATTTCGCTCTCTAATTTAAAATATCAGTCCCGAAGTATCTTTGCGCTACGCGAATAAGAAAGAAAAGATTTCACTCACCTGTTCCCGTGGACAACCATGGAGGCGTTTGTTGAGTTCGCGCACAGAAAGCGACATCAAAAGCTCATCGTCCATGAGTTCGTCTTGAGGATTCGTACCGTTGCAATTGGAGTACAGGCCGTTGCCCGAGCGATGAGCTGGAGTGGGTCCACCGGCGCCGCAAGAACTCACGGAGCACACGCTCAAAGGTCTGCCCGGTTGTATTGATAAACCTTGCATGCTATCCTCCATCCCCTGCATTACGCTCCCGCCCGCGGGAAGCATTCCTCCTCCTGCACCCGGACTACTATAATACTCTAGATGACTTGACATTGCCAGATATCCACCTACAACAACAACGTCAATGAAGAATTCAGAATGTGTTGAAAAACATAGTGAAAGATGACAAAATATCGAGAGGTAAGAGAGAGAATTAAAGTGAATCGGCATGTACCATGTAGGGAAGACCGTGGCAAACTCGACACGATTTTTTTAAAGGCAATTTTCAACAATTAATTAAAATTTTCAAGCAAATTTAATGGTACACATTTAAAGCGTGTTCCTTCAGGTACAAAATTGCTTAAGAAACTTTTACTGTACGTCGCTTAGTTTTGCCCCCAGAAAAGAAAAAGTGACGCAAAGATAATTTTTCAAATTGAAAAATGCCGGGGCAAACTCGACACTTTGCCTGATCGACACCATTTGATCTGGAACTTATTTTTTATGGTCTGAAACTAAACATACATTGTTTATCGTGTATTTAAAAAGTACAAAAATTCGGAATTAAGTAAAACAATCATTGGAAATAATGAGAACAAAAATTGTTGAACATTCAATTATTTTCATCTAAACTCATGTCTGAAAAACAATTTATGCAAGTAAATTCGCGATTAGACGTGCGCATTGCACACATTTGTCATGGGCCATATAGCTGCATGACAAACATTGTTTTTGTTATTGGGAGTCGATAAAACGGCGTGGTGTCAACTTTGCCCCAAACGTCGTTTTTCACTTTTGTTACTCCAAAAATATAAAAATTTTGAAAATATGCAAAAACTATTATTGGATTTGTATAAAGCATCCAATTTCCCATCAACATCACTTACTGGTAGATTTGCAAGAGTAAAGCTCAATGAAAGAGTAGAAATTTTCGAGAGATCAGAAAAATTACTTTTCATTATCAAAAACGCTTATGTCGCGCTAAAAATCACACCATAACTCAGAATGTCACCAAATTCCGTTGCTGGCACATAAAGACGCATTTACAGTAGGAAAGGCAAGTTTCTACGATATATTTAAATTGGCAAAAAACCTAGTGTCAAGTTTACCCCGGTGTCGAGTTTGCCCCGGTCTCCCCTACTATATTAAATATTTAAGCTCTTCTTTTCTAATCTTCAGTAGCTATTAAAATTGGTTGCTCTTTAAAAATCAAGCATAAATCCGAGAACACTGCCTTTTCAGATTATGAACTTTTCTTCTTTAAGGCACAAAATTTGGTAAATTTTTATATAATATGCCTACATACATACACACATATATTTATGCGTGTAAATATATATGCCTACTATATGTGTATACATATATGCATTATATGTATATTAATATTATATAAAAATTTGTCACATTTTGTATTTGTAAAACTTTGCCGCATATACAATCTCCGAAACTCATCAAAAGAAAAAGAAATATTACAATTTTTTACCTACTACAATATAATTCGGAAAGAAGTAGGTTCGGGGTCATATTAATATAACATTTGTCATCCTTAAAATATATAAATAGAATATGCCTTCAAAGTTTGATTACTTTAAAATTATTCCGTACAGAATTAATCTTACACGTACTTCGCGAACAATAAAATTTTATATTTTAATAAATGAGTCAACTATATATATTATAGTGCTCACCAGTGTGCCTAGTAGGTCGCGGCAAATGTTGCAGCTCTTGGTAATGATGGTGCGCCGACGTTGACCATGGCTCGTGATGGGTTTCCGGGGTTTGCTCTTGAGGGCAGTGGGGCCTCAGGTCCAGTGGCTCTTGTCTCAAGGACTGCGTCAGCCAACCCATGCCGCCCGTACCCACTTGCATCTCCTCCTGCACCAACGCCGCCGGTTGCTGCAACTGCAGCAGAATACCGCCGCGGTCACGGAGATCACGCGCATCGCGGGAATCCCGATCGCCGCGGTGAAGCTGCAACGGCGGCGGTGATGCCGAGACGGGCGGCGTGTCCGGCGGCGTGCCCGGATGCGACAGTGTGGTGAGATGCGCCGCGGCGCCAGGCGGTGCCTTCACTAGGACGCCATGCTGCACCTGGATGTGGGGCTGACCGTACAGCGGATGCGGCTGCTCTAACTCGTGCGCGGGCGGCGTTAACGGTGCCAGAGTCAAGCCCTGCGATTGCACTTGTCCCGGAAGCTGTACCACGCTACCGTTTACCATCACTGTCGGTGAACCCATTCGTACCTGCAAGACATTAATTTTCACCGATGTCAACAATGAGCACGATCGACGACACAATTAGGCGTAAAATTTAAATTCTAACATATTGTCTACATTATTAATAACGAACGTTCAAGTTCCCTTTTTTTTAGTTTACAAGCGTTCCAATCATATCTAAGGATTCAAATATTATATTAAAAATTAATAAAAATTTTTTTTAATTTTTGAAAATTTTAAAGATTTTGGACGTCAAAATTTTTTTTATACAATAATCCAGAAAATTGTTCTTTAGAAATGTATAAATATCTGAAATATTAAAAATTCCTAAAACAAATTATTATTTATAAAAGAGTGTATAAAAATAAAAGACTTGGAATAACATAAAAAACCAAAATATTCATGATTTCAATATATTCAAAATTTGGAAATCCAAAACTATAAAAATTTTTTCAAATAATATTTGAAGTAATATTTCTTATAATATATTTGAAGTTATTTGATGTGTCTTCAGCTCATTACTATACATATATATCATAATTGTTGCTATACTAAAAAATATAAAATTTCTTGAAAATATTTGCATTGCAAACAATATCTTGCTATCAAACTAATGCTTTACGTGAAATAAATGGAAACAATAAATATTTTTCCCTTTTCTCAGAAGAATAATAAATAATTAATACCATTTTTTACCTTTAAATACGCTACCAGAATTAGCGCTCAATCACATTACTTATTAATTTTCAAGATCGATACATGGAAAGAACGGTTTTGCTGAAGTATCTAAAAATTTAGCTATAGATACAGATCTAAAAATAATTTTGTTGCACCATCAAAATAATTATAGTAGCTGTCGCTGAAGTATGATGGCGTGATTGTCTATTTCGTGATAAAACATTTGTAAATGTGTGTATGATCAGTGCTATAGATATACTTATTTATGCGTTATTGCGATTGATCTTTTTGATGATAAAACAACTATAAACGACGCGGTAGCTAATCTTACCTTTTTCTTAAGAGCAAAAGATTGATTGGCTACCGCATCGCTTCTTTCCGCCTAGCAAATGTTTCCTCTTTACACAAGTCCTTAGTTTTTTATCGATATTAGACTGTCAATATCAATTTCAATCCTCTAGGGCTTGCAGTAGGACTTGTAGTCGACATTTGTTTTTATCCTGACGACTTCTGACATTTCATAAAAATTCCACAATTCGGACTTTATGTTGTAATATCTTCATTCATACAGCAAAATAAAGACATTTTTATCATATAATAGAAATCCCAACTAACGATTACACCTATTATGAATTCGATACGAGAGAGAAAGAAAAATCTAAATATTATATTGGGATAATTAAAGGTACTTTCAAAAGTTTCAAGTTGCCGTTTTACATAAAGATACACGGTCTGTCTCGTCGTTACACGTAAATTTGGCGCAAAACACGGTCATACCTCTTGTAAAAAGATAGCATTGGTCATCTATTTTATTTCGCTGAAACAAAAAAAAATCGATCTTATTGTTTTTAACATCGCTTAGATATTACAGATGAGCCCATCTCAAAATTTTATTCGCGATAAAAATATTTCTGAGTACCTAATTTTCTTATCTTGTAATAGCAATTAACAATACAGCCCGACATAAAAAAAGAATCGATACTTAACTTTTTTTGCTTTATTCTATTTGATATGTCTTAATGTGAATTATAAGAAAGCGTTATTATAAAATCTAAATATTACGATAGCATTTTACATCAGAATTTTGTCGTATAACAATAAGTATCTGAAAACACATCTCAAATTAATAAATTATATAATTATATATAATATACGCAATATCGAAATATTCAGTACATCATTGTAACATTTGGACTATAAGAGTAAAATTTTACTTAAACGCATTGATCATTTTTTGTGGTAAAGGCCATCGTATTCGAACAGGTCAATTTGTATAAACGTGGATTTTTATTTCGGCCGAGCGTGCATGTACTCTGATCACTTAATCCGCGTAGCTACGTGTTATTCCGTATTTTCATTAAATAATGGAATAGATGTTATCGAGATAGTATTAGATAAATCATTATGTTTCTGGCAAAATGAAGTACGCTATTATGCTATGTCGGGTGTGAGCGCTCTTTCACGAGAGTAATCATGTGTCAACATCACTTGCAAAATCATGATTTATTTAGTTTACGCATAACAGATAACGGAACACGTTCCGCTCACACATAGCGCGTGTATTACGTATGACTATTGCATACTACACTCCGGATGATAATATAATAACGATATTTACATAATACATTAACGTTTATTATACGTACTTGTTTTAATCTTGCTCTCTTTTTTTAAGACAACGTAATTCAGTAACAAGACAATTATGCAGAATGTTCCAGACTCTAACGAAATCATTTTCATTTTCTAATATTTTAAAATCTTTTTGAGTCTGAAACAAATTTTTCGAGAAGTATCATCGTCTGTCACGAACGATTTTAATCTTCAATGTAAGATATCGTCATAATTATTCCTCAAATCATGAGCTTATAAAAACAAAATTCATTCAAGCTTCAAAAGAGAATAAGATTTTGTAACTGATTTGTGTAGAATCTCGTAACTTGATTTTCCCTTTGAAAAGCCCCTTTCTATTTATCGATCCCTTGACACTTTTGTTAAAATTTGACTTTGATTAATCAAAGAACACATTATAGAAAAGATATGAGAATGTTTAAGATGCTATATGTATAAATCTTATAGGTAATATAACTTGTGATATTATTAGTATTCTTATCGCATTTTATATTTTTCAATCTGCAGTGAACATATTCTCTAACGTTATATATTTAAGTTTGTGTACTTTATGTCATTTTTGTAAAAAAAAAAAAAAAAAAATAATAATGTATTTCAATAGATATATAAATCACATGACGATAATTGTATGTCATAATATAAATATTATAATGCGTCTAAACGTAGCAAAAAGAAACATTGCACTAACAATTGTTGCGTCTTATTTGTTGCGAATAAACGTAAGGATTATTATCGCGTGCCTTTAATACATGAAACCTAAATGTCTGACACATTGATATGATATTTTTCGGTTCAACAACATCTCAATCCGTAGACATACTTACGAACGCATATTTGATAACATTATTCTTATAGCTATTAAGTATATGTATGTTTGTATTATGATTAATACGAATGAGAGTAAAACAGATCAAATTTATGACATATCGTACATGATATTTTGAATATGTCAAAATTCATAAATCTCATTACAAACATATATATATAATTTTTAAAAATCTTTATTTTTACGTCTACTACATTAGATTCGCTATTTCTCGAATTCTAAAATTTAAAAATTTCTAACGCCATATTTAAAATCAACAATCCTCCAACCCGATATCAATTTTATCTTTACACAGACTGGTTTATATGTGTGTATATGTAAAAGAATTAATGTTATATAGAAATAGCTTTTAATGATCATCCTTCTTAAACGTAATAAATTAAAATTCTTAATATTTTGTGATTAATATTATAGTAAAAACTTATGTGTGCACACAGAAAAATATTGTTCTATAGCCAAGAAAAGCAATTACTCATTTTATTTTATTTGGTTTGAGTAACAGTTTTCTTTAACAAAGAATATTTTCTTAATATTAGTTTCTTAATATACTCATCATAAGTATTAGAAAAGCTTATCATCATGTGCTTAAAAGAAGAATTTATTCTTCTTTCAAGTATATTCCGAAACTTTATCTAAGAAAAGCAACATACTCTCTAAAGTAGAATCAGTGAAAATATCACTAATTGAAACAGTAAAATAAGATTTCACT
>NW_020216562.1:16359-44948 GCF_003070985.1 Temnothorax curvispinosus | reverse complement strand
TATAGATATTAATTTCCAAAAATATAATACGAATAATTTTGTATTTCATGAAAATAATCAATCTCTTAGTAATACCTACATCAAATTTTACTATAACTATAAAATTGTTTATTTTTTACATATTTCTAAGATTAAAATAATCGTATAATTATACATATATTAATTACAAGATTTTAAGAGTAAATAATAATCTTACACTTTTATAATATAGGAAAGACCGGAGCTCGTTGGCACAAGAGACAAGTTGGCATTGCGTTCCGTTTATATATTTATGGCAAAAGAAACAAAATGAAAAAGTTATCACAAAATAACTCTTTTAGATATGATATAGGTACTTTTCCCAAAGTTTTATTTAAATCAAACAAGTATTATAATAAAAAAAAGAGAGAACTCTGATTCAAGAGGTGGCAAGTATCAAGCGTTTCAAAATATCGTATTAATGTTCTTCAGCTTGAGAAGTAAATCAAAGTGACTAATTATTAGTTAAAAGAAAAGTTTCTGTTACTATACGACATGTTATTTTGAGTAACAACAGTAATTTATTGTAATAAAATAACTGAAATCAAACGTATGTAGGGATGAGGTACCTATGTTGATTCATATTAAAAGGCACGCTTAGCTTGACTTGCTGTTACCGCGCGCGTGAGACATGTGTGAACGTATGATTTGCTACCTACAATGCTGATAGAAGTTATATATATATTTATATTAATATTTTTATATTGAAGAAAACTACATCAAAAATAGTTTACAATTGTTTTTCTGCAAACATTTTGCTATTCGATTATTACAAAATAACTTTAAAAGATACAATCTTTATCAAGAAGTACATATCTGCTACCCGATTTTGTATTTCGATTCCGTTTTCATTAATTTAACATGAACTTTTGTCGGTTTTTGTCGCATAGCCAACTTACCCTACTCGGGGCAAATTGCTACAATGCAGCATATGTTTGTATTTTACTTATTATACAAAGAAACCATAAAGCTAGTATTCAGGAACGTTCCAGCTGGCATGAAAATGTAGAGGAAGGTTCTCTCTATCATATATATTAGTATACTGTTTAATCATGATAATTAGTTGCTTAAAAACTCAAATGCCGAAATTGTGATAACTGTGCCAACGAGTCTCGGTCTCCCCTAATCTCATATTTAACCTGATAAATATACATAGAAAAAAAGAAGTGTCTAATCAAAACTTATATATACTCAAATTAACTATTCATTGTTTCGTATACCTATATACATATACGCAACAATTCATAATTTTCTTATAAAAGATCAACTTTTTATTTCAACTATTTTTCTTGAACTATATAAAATAACTTCATTCAAGCAAATTTTCTTCGTTTAACGCCAAATAATCTCTCTTCAAGATTTCTACGTTGAAACTAGATATTTTCAAATCGAAAATATTCCCTTTTTTGTATATAATACTAAATTATCTTTAAAAAAAATTGTTAAACTTTACTCTTTTTTCATTAAATACATAATTTAGTACTGATCATTTCGTATCACTTATACATGTGCGACTATAATTTAAATTTGCTACGAAATGACGTTATTCTTCAATCGACTTAAGCAAAAGCTTAAGCGCCGCGAAAAAGAAAGTGGAAGAGAGAAGGAGAGTTTATGTGAAATGGGTGCAAATCATGGACTCGCATCTAAATAGGTTCCTACGTCTACCAATCTATTCCCCCGCTTAACAGTCCGTACTACTTTTCATACCCATTTCTGGGACACCACGACTTTAAAATGCTTCATGAATATCAAATTTCCTTCTTTTCCCACGCACCTTTTTATATCCCGACTGTCTTTAACTTTCGAAGTAACGTCGTATAGTACGAAATTTAACCGAAACAAAAGTATTCCATCCGCTTGTATAGAAATAATTTGCATGTCTCTTTTAAGGTTATTTCTCGTTCAAATTTCAAGTTAACTTAAAATCAAATATAAAAAAATACGTATATTTACGTAAAAAATCCTAAAAATAAAGAGAAAAAATCAAGAAGAAAATACGTTTCAGTTCTTTTTATGTCCCATGAAAAAAGCTGAAAATTAGTTGCAATTTTTGAATTGTCTTTTTTCTGACAACTGCTGCTTCATACTTGCGTTTTAAATAAGTCTTCGAACACATATGAAATCAACGTGCATAACATTTTATTTTAGAAGTGATTATATCGCAAATGCGAATACCTTAGTATAAGACTTTACATCTCTAAATGTTACCAATAGTTGAAATCATATTTCTTTTTTGTAAGTAATTTTTATTTATAACTAAAACTAATTTTTCTTAAGAAACATAGAGTCTTGGCTTTAAAGAAGCGAGATAGAAAAGAGAAAGTAAGTGTGAGTTATTATATTTACCATATTTATATTTATCAATTATCTTAAAACAAGAATATCAATTTTTATCAATATTTTTATTCAAACTTGAACTAACATTAAAAACTAAAAACAAATTGTGAAATAAATAATTAAATAAATGATAAATATTGTCAATAGCTGTAAAATTCTATTATTAATATTTAAAACAGCAATTATAAATCTATCCTTTTTAAGCTATAAATTCTATACCAAATAAAGTTAGAAATTAGTTGCAACTTTTGGCTCAATTTTTGTAATAATGTCCACTTCCTATCTATTGCTCATCGTGATCATCATTTTAAGCTTTTGTTTAAAAAATATATAACAATATCAGGTAAATAAATTTTAAAGCAAAAGCTGTCTTTATTTCAGGTAGATCATGTGATGAAAACAAAATGTATAATATATATAACATATTATTTTAAAATTATAATACGTTTCTTTTTTTAAAGCTATGAAACTATTATACAATTAATAATCATGAAATATATATGTTAATGTTAATATAAAATTAATGTCTTGCATATATTTTACACACACTCGCGCGCGCTTGATCATGAAATATGAGCGTAAAAATCTTCCTTACAAGCAAATGGAGAAGTTCAAAAGTATATCACAAAATCAAAGTACTCTCAAGATGTAAAATTTTACTCTCAACATGTAAAAATTAATAATTCATAGAATTTAATTATAATTATATGCAGGCTATAAGAATTGAGACAATTTCACTTTTGAGATATTTTATACAAATTGAATAAAATGTCTATAATAAAAAATTCAAAGGAGGATGTGCAAAAATCGTCATTTTTTGCCCTCTACGGAAACCTGTAAAACATACTTTGCTACCTTATTTGAGATTGAAAGAAGAAGGAAATAACATAATTCTTTTTACCAGAAAACTGCGGGAAATATTTTAGAGGCGATAATAAATGTCTTTAAAACGTGTATCAAAATAGCTGTGTTTGAGCGGTTTAATAAGAGATGAAAAGTTTTGAAACGCATAAATGAGAGTTAGAGTGCATTTGTGTAAAGTATAAATGTTGCATATGAAAGATAATGATTTATACTCCTATATCTTACTCCCTGGATTTATATAAAAATGGTATTATTGAATAACAATCTAATACGCTGCGAAGTACGGGTTTTCTATAGTTAATTTCGAAGATTTACACAAACTCTCGTTAAAAAATACTGTAGAATTAATTCATAAGTCAGATCTCATAACCGCGCTTATAGCCTAACATCAGAGGCAACAAACAATAAGGACGTGACGGTTACTGCCTCTATTTTTTTTTATTTTTATAAAAATTGCTCGTTGCCTCTGATGGGTTAGGCTAAGCGCGGTTATGAGATCTGACTCATGAATTATATCTACAGTATTTTTTTAGCGAAAGTTTGTGTAAATCTTCGAAATACACTAGAAAGCCGTACTTTGCAGCGTGTTAGATTTTAATTGTTATTCAATAATTCCATCTTTATATAAATTATTATCTTACATATGCAACATTTACTTTGCACAAATACATATTATAACTATCATTTATGCGTTTCAAAACTTTTCATCTCTTTATTAAACCATTTAAATACAACTATTTTGACATACGTCCTTATATGTTTTAAAGGCATTCATTATTATCGCTTCTGAAATATTACCCGCAATTTCCTGGTAAAAAGAATATTATTTCCTTCTTCTTTTAACCTGAAATAAGGTAGCAAAGCATGTTTTACAGATTCCCGTTTCCGAGGGCGAAAAATGACTTTTGCAACCCCTCTTTTGCATCTACATAAATCTATTTATTAAAAAAATCAAAATTATGAGAAGTTCACAAAGTATATATTGTTATATTTGACCACATGTATTTTATAATAAATTTTAGCGGTTAAACGGCACGCTTGGCTCTTATATTGTCCGTATCAAGTTTTAATTGTTATTTGACATTCTATAAAAAGCGATTAATATATAATTAATAATAATAATAATAATATCCTTTCAATTATTTACAACCATTGCACTTGTAATCGTATTTAAATAATTCTATTTGCAAGTTATTAGTATATAACAAATTATTACCAACTAATAATGCGTTGAAGATAAGGAATAATGCTTATAAACAAAACAATTCATAAATTGTGTTTGTTTTCTCTTCTCATTATTCTTCTAATATTATAAATAATCAAAAATATTTCTATTACATGAATTAAATAGATGTTGCACAAAATATCTATTAATCTATTAATTATTTTTACTATCATAACATTTATTTATTTATTTATGCTTTTATTTATTACAAAAAAATGTTAAAAGAAAAAATATTTATATGTATATATATATATATATATATATATATATATATATATATATATATAAGTATATATATATATATATATTTATATATTAAAAAATAATTATTAAATTTATGTAACATACATATAACACTTTTATATATACATATAGTATAAAATAAAATAATAATAAATAAATAAAAATAACAGTAAAAATAAATATTATATTATTAATAAAGATACTGCATAGATACGGAAATAAGGAATAAGAATATCAACGTTAATAGCAAATATAAATTAAAATGAGCAAAGTAAATAGAAATATCACACAAGTGCCAAATTAGATAGGCAAAATTATAAATTAGTTTTGTAATAATACCATGATGACAGATGACAGATTCAATTTATGTTTACAAAATAAATGTAGACGCAAAGAAAATATAAAGTTTTTGGACACGCATAAAAAATAATTAATAGCAATAAACGTAACGGTTATATAATATTGCCAGCGCGTTAATCATAATAGAGAAAGAACAATATTAAACATATAGCGATATATATTTTGAATGCAAAGAGCATTTATTATACAAGAGAAAATCACGATGACACTTATTTACCATAAATCCAAGCCTGAAAAAAGTAAACATCTAAAAAGGCTGCCAAGAGAAATCATCATTTTATCGTATCTTCTCAATTTTTTGCGTTATCTTTGAAATTATATCTTTTTAAGCTTGGATGTTATTAAAGTAAACGCCACCTAAAATAATGCCACCTAGAAGTTAAAGAATATGATTTTGTAATACACTTGATTCTTTGAAATTTGCAAAGAAGTTCTTTCTCTTCGTTCGTTTATAATTAAAAAATCATTGATAATATCAAACTCTTTACTACAAAAAAAATTTAATTAACCAAGAAATGTATCATTAAAAAATAATGCGTAAAAAATGGCACATATGTATATATATGTATAGATCTTTGAACGGTTAACTTTCTCAAGAGAAAATAGGACGAGATGACGAATTGATCTCAAGCTTTAAGGTCTATCCCTGCTTTAACTGAATGTAGCAAGGTGACGAAATCTCGACAGAATCTTGTCTCGATCTAGACGACAAAGTCATCAACGTATCGTCATTAACGGGGTCGTCGAGCATGGCAAGAACTCGAAATAGTGACGAGCGAGTAACGGTAACTTTGGCCATTTTGTTGAGCGCGAGGAATTTGTCGACGTTGCAATTCGACATTCTCTGCCCGCCGTTTCCTTCCCGTTCTACCTTGGCCATTCGTTCGCACTCGATATATTCGCGCGCCACTCGATTTCTCAGTATAACGAGTGTCGGAAATTTTCCACTCGCTGAGAGGCACTAGTTGCGTAGAGCATGGTGCTTGGCGCGATACCGCCACGTATACTTTCTAAAATTGACAAAATTTGATCGATGCCAAGAAATCCGTTGTATCTGTTAGATAAATAAAATTAAATATAAAATTATATTTTTACCAAAATTTTAATAAACCATTTTTTTTTAACTTAGATCAGATAATGTTATTTGGATATACTTCTTAAAATAATTCATACTATTTATATAGGTATATATATACTATTTATATACTATATTCTTACGAAGGTATTCAAAATATTAACACATTTTTTATAATCTGTGTTTAAAAAATAGAGACTTTAGAATAATAAAATAATAAAATTTACATGTAATATTTGACAAATTTCTTCAGTAAATTTTTCTAAGTTTGTTTCTAACGTATATAAACATAAATATATAAATATTATATAATTCTTTTACAAGAAGAACAGCTAGAACAAACTTTCTCTTTTTATTTAAAAAATGTTATATAAGTAATATAAATAAAAAACATAACGATTAACGAATTAAAAAATAATTTTTATTATATTTATAATTACATGAAATTAAATTATTTTTTAAAGAAAAATTAAGTTTTAACGAAGAACTTGTTAGTACTCGGAAGAATATGATCATATACAATCATATCGTACTTACAGTACGGTCAAATCGCAACAGCAAAGAGAAGATAACGGGTAGCAATTACAAAATCGAGCTGAAAGTTGCAATTAAATGCCCAGCTCCGGTCTATAATGTACGAAAGACGTAGATTTTATAAAGATTGGTAGAAACAAATAGTGTAAAATACACTCAAATTGATTGTTTCTTTAAATCTATTATTTATTTAAAAAAAATACAATTGAGATTTTATTTACGTTTCAAAACTTACATATTTCAAGATGTGTATATATTCGTATCCTTCTCATTTCTTACATTATTAGTAGATTAATTTCGCAAGATAACATAACGAAATCATACTATTATGACAAAACATTTAATCGTTACAAAAATATTATTTTATAAGTATGTAACTTTCTTCCTGGTAAAAATTTATTTGTAATCTATCGGATACCATTAAAAACATTTTGATCGAACGATGTGCTAATATAGTATTTTTAATAATTTAAATTTTGTCTTATTACTGACGCCCTCGATTTTGAAATTCATAGACGTACACGTGCATTCACATTCATGAACACCGACTTTGACAACAATAAGTGAACTACGTAGATCTTTACACTCTACATTAGCACGATTCGAAAAGAAGCGTCACTCAAAATTGCTTCGTGTTTAAAATACCATCTTTGCTCCCCTCCCTCCATCAAACTTATAATCGTTCGTAGCAAAAACTACTGTCCGTCCAACTACTGCTATTATTCTTCTTCCATGTCGCAAGATCGAGACGAGAGATCGATCTGTCGCGTGTTCAGCACGATTCGGTTTGGCCGCTTGTCGCTGCGTCACGTGCAACAAACTTTACGGCGAGATTTACGGCACAAATTGTATCCGAAAGCTAAAAACAGGAAAAGTTACGATTTTCTCCGAGTGACTTTGTCGCATCGCGTTGTATCTCCCGATCGTAATTCCGATACCGATTTCAGACATTCGCGATTTCTCGATCGATGACAATTTCTTTCTATCAAGCGTCTTTAAAATACTAAATATATGTTCAAAGCCATCATTTAAACGTCATATAAATGTCGAAAACATTGTAGATGTTATAATATATAGGTAATCTTGTTACACACACACACACACACACACACACACACACACACACACACACACACACACACACACACACATATAAACAGGTATTATAGAAAGGAGAGATTCGATTATTGTCCTTTCTAAACCGTGAATCGGGGTCGCAATATGTTAAAAAAATAGGCAAAATTCAAGCAGCTGTAACTTTGTTAACAATTAATAATTTAAATATAAATCAGGAATTTATATTTAAATTAATATCTAAAAAACATTGCAAAATATATGCAAAACTAAATATGAGGAAGCAATTTAACATTTCGTTTGTATTAATAATTCCAGCTATTAGTACAATTTCAAATTTTTGTGATATATATGACACATAATTTACTGCCATCTGATTGGTAGTAAAGTATGCATGTGCTTTATAATTTTCACACTACTGTGTCTCTTTATTTTATATACTATTAAATTGTGCAAATTAGAAATTTGCACTTGGCTTCCTCATAGAGGAAGCTTTAACTTCCGCAAATTTGGAGATATCGATCTATTTCTAATTTTATTATATTTTTCAGTCTTTTCTACCCCTATTTCATATATAACTCTTTTAAATTCGGTTGATTAGACTTAGCTTTATATGCAATCAAAATTTTGGACCTTTTATCTTATATAAAGCTGGGTCTAATCAACTAAATCTTAAAAAATTATATATGAAATGGAGGTAGAAAAGACTGAAAAATATAATAAAATTAGAAATAGATCGATATCTCAAAATTTGCGGAAGTTAAAGCATAAACGAACATTTCTATAAAAATTCAAAATTTTATTAAAAAAGAACCGCTTTTTACCGATCATTGCCAAATTCAATCCCAACCTTCCTTATATACTCTATCGATTAAAAAAAATGCACTCCGATATCTAAAAAATTACGGAAGTTAGAGCATTAACGGACAACAAAGCAAAAATTCAAAAATTTTTTTTAAAAGAACCCCTTGATTATTAGCAATTTTTATTAATTTTATTATATTTTTCAGTTTTTTTTACCCCTATTTCATATAATTCGTTAAGATTTGGTTGATTAGTTCTAGAGTTATAAAAATTTCGGTAAATTTGGCACATACACACATACACACACACATACACACATACACACACGCATACATACAGACAGACATTTTTTAAAATTTTTCGACGTTTTAGAACATTCTGAACACGTTCAGAAAAACAAAAAAAAATTTTTTTTTACGAAAACAAAGCTTCCTCTATGAGGAAGCAAAAAAATTAATAAATATTTATATAATAACTACAAATTTTTATAATTAGTTAATATAAAACCATAAACTCTCTCATAAATGTTTTCTATTACGAAATACCACATAAATTGCATGAAAATATGTACCATAACAGCGATATTCTTTTTTCATCTTTTTATAAAATATAAAAGATAAACTTTCGCCAATTTAAAAACTTGATAAAAAATTGTTTTACCTTCTTTTTGTGTGTGTGCATGCGCGTGCGCGCGCACGTAATATGCGTCTCAGAAAATATATAGATATATATATATATATATATATATATGTATAAAAGTAATATCTTTAAAATAATCTTTATCAAAATATTGTCTTTAACATACGTTCAAAAATAATTAGTAATAGAGTTGCGCAATACAATAGTTGAATTAATGCGGATTAATAGACATCGCGATCAGCATAATGATGCGAAGCGAAATGAAACGGTCTAGTTGACTACAATCAATGTGCCGCTGTACTCTCCACCATCAGGTCCTTCCATTAATTACAACGCGGTCACGTGCGTACACCCTGCGATTCGTTATGCCCGTTGAAGCGCATAATTGAAATTGCTAATAGCAGTGGTTTTCTTGCCACAAAAACCGTTGTAATTTCTAGTACAACAACCTGATTGTAATAGTACTTTTTGAAAACACAGAATCCGCTTTTCTAGAAGTCATGTAGCTTATAAAATTTTCTTATTTCTATGATATTAACATTACCTATATGTGTAACATTAGCTCTTCCAGTTTCTTTTCTATAATATTATTCCCATGGTAATTCCCATTCCCAAATGTATAATAAATGTACCAGTACTAGTTTATTAATCAACATTAATACAAATTTTCTCTCCAGTTACATCTCTTGTGTATACATTTTATACATTAAATTCCCAGATTATAGAACAATCAATAATACTTTATTATTTATTTATTTAAAGTTTATTTTATGTGTGAAAAGTCCTTTATTATCTTGTAACTCACAAATTTTTATTAATAACATATCTGATAATGAGAATTGATGCAAATTTTAATATTAATAAGTATTAATCTTTGTACATATTATATAATAAAAAATACTTATCAAAATTATAAACCTAATGTACTACCTTTTCCTAGAGATCTCTTTTTAACGTAAAATTACTTTCTTCATAATCCAAATATCTCGAGAGACTAATAGTTTCCATGAAGTTATGAATGATTTTAAAAGTTTTACAAAGCTACAGAATAACGGATAATACAATGTACAATCTTATTGTTTATTAAATTTTACTAAATAGATATTTTTATCATTTATAGGTTAATAACAATGGTATTTAACGTTAAAATTTTAACAATCGCATAAGCTCTGTCGACATTTTTTATTCGGCGACAAACAATCTACCAAATCGGGGACGATTATATAAAAACAAATGACGATTGAGGAGTAAGGTACGTGAAAATCGAGGAATAAATTCGTTTTAATTTAATGTTAATTTTAAAAGTAATTTTTTACCCGCAAATTAAAAGTCATTAACTGTAGCTGGCTTTTGCGGCTTTCAAGAAGGCTAAGTTTAAGGAGGAATTTCGAGATGAGGCTCGCAGGCGAGATTAAGGCTATAGCTACGGCTGTCGGAATCGGAAGTAAAGGTGGTGGAGGACGCGGGAGGAGAGAAGAGGTATGAGGGAGAGTGCTGAGCCAGCATAGCCCGCTTGCCAGCCTGCACATCGATACCAACCAGTCAGCCGGCAAACCAACCTATCTACCAATAAACCCACCTCTACAGCCGACAGAGAAATTCCTTCCCGGCAAAAACCGCGTTACTGCACGTATTGATTTAATGTAGGTAAGTATTATAGTATAGAATTAACAAAAATCAATTACAAAAATCCTTTGCTGCGACCAAACTGCCTAATATTTATTTAACAAGCACAACGCGTTTCAACGACTGTCGTCTGTCGTCACCTATAGTGAACGCACCACCGAATTTCACGTTGGTTAAATATGTTGTGACTCGCATATCTTTTATCGCCTTCGACACACAAAACATGTAAGCGTTGCTATTTTATTCCTGAGTTTACTCTTTGTGCGTCATTTTGGTTTGTTAATTTATTATTTTACTTTTTTTTTGTATTTTGGTTCGTAGACTCATTGCTGCCACATTGTGTATAATGAAGTGTTTTGCAAGCGTTAATTTATTGTACGCACTTGAGAAGGACCGGAATCTCGGTTGAAACGCGTTGTGCTTGTTAAATAAATATTAGCCAGTTTGGTCGCAGCAAAGGATTTTTGTAATTTCACTACTCACTGGCGAAGTAAAAGTATTTGATATTTAACAAAAATAAATATATTACAAAAATGAAAATATTACAGAATAAATAGTTTTCGAATTACAAACGATTGAAAATGAAAGATGTTTTTAATCTAAATCAATATAAATATAAGTAACATAAATATTCGTATAACTCGTTAAATTTTAAAATAACTTTGAGAAACTTTAATAATAATTAAACTTATATAATAATTAAATAAAAACAATTAATATTGAGAATTAAAAACTAGTAATGAATAATGATCTTTTTCGATTTCAAACTGATCAAAGAAAATAGATAAATGATGATTTGTTAAATATTAAGAATAAAGATTAATTAAGCTATTTACTCATATACACGGTGTATTATAAGGCAAGATTTCTATAACTTTGGCGTCTTAATTTGACGATGGTTTCTGGTAGTACTTTTAACGCCGAACAAAAAATTATATAGGTCTTATAGGACTAACCGCTCTGGTTTTCAAGATACAGTGTTAAAGTTAAAAATAAATAATATGAATTTTAAAATAATACTTCAATTGTGTGTGTATAAACAGTACACACGTAGGCGGGGGACCAAGCAGGTGGGGTGAGGGTGAACCTCGGTTCGCGTGGAAAGTTGAAAACACGAACCGTGACAATGATAGACCTTGTTTCGCCCTGTAATCAAGTCAGAGGGGAGGGGGTAGACCTCGCAATATCTTACGTTGTTTACGTTTTTGTCTCGAGAGGAAAATGTATGCGTGTTTTTGTTTACATTCTTTACGTGAAGCACAACAGTATTTGTGCTTGGCATAGATTGTTCAGTTTGCTACAGCAATATCTGTAACAGAAATAATTTGTTATAATAGAAAATAGTTAGGATATTGAAAAGTGACACCTCGTGGTACCTCGTTTCGCGTGGAAAGTGTATGTGTGGTGGCAGTAGGTTCCGCCCCCCTGCGGGGGGTTCCACTATTGTTAAACTAGACACATAGTGTGCCTTCAAAGTACATGCATGGGCTTTCCACGCATGAAAAGTTGTAAAAAAATTGTAAACCCATGTGGCACCTCGACGTTTCATATCGACAACATCAAGGTTATTGAAATCGGTGAGTTTTACCAACTTTAACACTGTATATCTCGAAAACCAGATTCATATCGACAACATCAAGGTTATTGAAATCGGTGAGTTTTACCAACTTTAACACTGTATATCTCGAAAACCAGAGCAGTTAGCCCTATAAAACCTATATAATTTTTTGTACAGCGTTAAAAGTACTATCAGAAATCATCGTCAAATTAAGGCGCCAAAGTTATCGGAATCTAACCTATTATAAATATGAACTACTTCAGGAGCGTATTCTACTCATCAAAATAAGCAAAAAAATTCATATATCCAAAAATGCGTCGTTTTGACGTTACGCAGTCATGTTTGGGATGAAACTTGAGATAATTATAAAACGTATTATTTTATTTCCAACAATAAAAAACAGTAGAAAATAAAAATAAAATAAAATAAAAAAAATTTGATTTATCATAAATAAAGGAATTAACCTTTATGCACCGTCAACAGCGCCTGGCTCTTACTTAGCCCGTTCCACACTCTCTTTGAAAATAAAATAAATCTTAAAGAAAATGTTCAAAGTGATCACCCCTAGTCAAAATACACTGCTCCGTCCGTCTTCTTAATGATCTTTTCTCCCTTTCACAAACAAATTTTTAGACGTATGTGTGTGCAAACTTTTTTGCTCATTTTGATGATTAAAATACGCTCCTGAAGAAGCGGACGACATTTGTGATGCAACTTATATGTTATATTAGTTTATATTAGAAATTTATTTCTAATATATTTATTTAATATTTTATCGAATAAATTTTTATTATAATTTGTTTTATTAGATATTTATTTAATATTTTATATTGTTAATTATTGAAATATTATCGTTGCTTTAACGTTTCGGTTAAAGAAAACTTAAAAAAGATTGACAATAGAAAAAATTAACTTTGTGATATAATTTTATTAAAAATTTTATTGCACACGAGAAAAGTTATATAATTTTTTAATAAAATTATTTTTTTTTATTAAAAAAAATATGTAAATTAATTTTTTGCTAGAAAGAGAATTTATTAAACTAAAGTATTGATTAAATTGATTAAATTTTCTGTAGTAAAAATTAAAATAAAAATTAAAAATTATAATTTTAATTTAAAAAATGCTAATCTTTGTATAAATGTCCATATGTGTGTATACTAAAAATCTTATTTAATGTATAGACAGTTTTACAGAAATTAAAATAAAAAAAATTGTTATAAGATGAACTTTATGTTACATCACACTATATGTCGAGGACGTTAAACAAAATATACGTGGCAAATACGATTTCCGGATTGATTTTTCGATATCCTCTATTTTTCACTTATACTTTTTCCTGTTTTGTGATGAAGATCACCTTGTGCAGCAATGCCACAAAAGTCCTAAGGTTATCGTACGATAGCTACATTATCACACTTCACTGTCGCAATGGAACTTTTAAGCCTATTTTAGACGATCTATAAATTTGCAGACTGTGTCGTAAAACTTTATTTCCAATTTGGTATATTGTAAACAATATATGGAAAACATTGCGATATCGGAATTAAATCTATAAAATTAAAATACATATATTTTCTTCTATCTTTAATAGATAATACGTATTATGATGTACGTAGTAAATTAATATATTTAGTAATCATGCAAGATACGATTCAAAATTTTCGCTATTATGTAAATCGTGTCACAAATTGTTTTTATCATTATCACAGTTTGTAATAACATTCTTTTAGTCTAGAAAATATGCTCCCTTGCTAATAGAATACAATAATGATTACGTAATTTTCGCCCGTGTACAAAATTATATAGAATATACTATCTCTACTCTTAAACCGGCTTAATCGAGCTTTACTTTTACTTCCACAGTAGAAAATGTTCACGCTGATCAGCCACGGCGACCTTGCATACGCGCATATGTCATGGCGCGAAACTGGGTAACGGCATCCAAGCACGTGTTAAATTTTTGCTATAGTAGCCGCGTTTATCGCAAGAAAAACAACTTGCTTGCCGAGCCAGCATTATTATTAGTCGTTACAACAATTGCTCCTTTTGCTAAATTGCATATTAAATTTTCTATATCATTACCATCTTAATACGAGAATGGACGGAAAACGGAAATGGAAAAGTAGCCGATTCCTTTAATCAATTTTAATTAATTAATTAAATCTCTTGTATCAATTTTTTACGGTAGATAATAATTTAAAAAATGCAAAAATATGTATAGAGAACTATTAAATTAATTTTTTTAATAAAACATTGTTTCTTCGTAAAAAAAATTTGTTAAATCTCGATAAAACTAGAAAATATTTACTTCATAATTTTTTGCTACTTTTCAATTTTAATAGAAAAAATTATTTTATAGCATAAAATTTAGTTTTTTATAAAATTAAAAGCATCATAATTAAACATCTGGTTTGTGTTTATATCAGATCGTCATTCAAAAGATATTTAAATATTAACAAGGAAAATAAAAATAGAAATAGGTAGAATGGAAAGAAGAGATATAAAATATAAGAAAAATCTGGAACTTTTTGATTATAAGATATAAGAATAGTTTTCAACAGTATTTTAAATGTTAAAAATTACAATAAAATCAAATATTGTTATGCCTAGTCAGTCTCGAATTGGTGACAAAATATAGAGATGTAGATGCAAACACTGAAATCAAAATTAACTTGATTAATTTTATATTATTATTAATTCAATGCATAACATATAATTATTTATATTACATAGTAAAAAATTGTGTGTACATACATAGCGGTCCATAAGTTAAAATTTTTTTCTTAACATTTTCATGTGTTACATTTATGTCAACATGATAACTCAACACTTTATATATGTCATTTAGAAATTGAATATTAAATTGAGTTCTTTTAACACAATTACTTTAAAAATCAACACGTCTTAAAGTTATTTTAACACATAAACAAAAGTTAAAGTAAATTTTCAAATAATCGTAAACTTTGACACACAAAATATTTAAATTTACTAAAATTAAATGTTTCTATTACACATAATTCAAGTAAAATTTGTGAAATAATTAATATCGTGTGTTAATATAACTTAAAAAAAAAGTCAAAAGAACAAATATAAATGTAAAGTATAGTGTCAATCAATTAACGTTTCTAATTTGTTAACAAGTAACACACAATGAATGAGTCATTTTAACTTAAAATTTAGAGTAGACTTTCTGGGACATGTAAAAAATGTTAAAATTACGTATTATTTTTTACTGTGTAGCAAAAGTTAGGTATATCAGATCATGTTACATGCTTACGCCCGCTGCACCGGGAAGTAAGTTAAATAAAATTTAATTTTTAATTTATAAAATAACTTTAATAATGAATCTAATATACCATGTCGTTAATAGTACTCGTAATTCGAAAATTAAAAGCTATCATGGTTTGCAAGTTTTTGCATTTCTGTCACTACAACAAACATAGTGAACAAACATTGAAAATAATTGTAAAGTTACATCGCCAAAATGATTGAAATAATGCCAAAATATATTTTTAGCAAATGATTTTTTAGGTACTTTGACATTTAATTTTCATACGGAAGAATCTAAAATTTAGCTAGATTACTTTGTTCAGTTACTCTTTTTCGTGTACGAAAATTATGAAAATATATTTAAAATTCAACAAAAATAAATTATCATTTTATCCAAATTAATGAGGTTGATCATAAATAAAATCATTATTTTTATGCTTATTTTTAGGCTTGCTTTATTCGTTTATCTTTTATGCTTCGTCACTATCATAAACGAGAATTAGATCAATTCGCTTTGTCTATTTTGACGCAACACAGATAAAACTTAAATAAAATTGAACGATTAAATGTATCGTGTGGCTATATATAAGCCAAAATAAATTGTGTTGATTCAATTTGAATTCTACTTAAATAATTAATTGCAAGCTCTACGCTTAATTGTAATTAAACGCAGGTTACTTTAATTGCAGTCGGAAACGTTTTTAATCATCGACGACGTAGATAACGGCATTCGATTGCTCCCAGAATCTGATGTACAACGATGATCCGGGAATAATTGAGGCACGAACGGCAAACAGATTCCGCACCCTCCTGAACATGACACGATCTCTTCATTGTCATCTGTCATCGCGCTCGGAACAAATGATCGTCTCAACAGCGACACACACACACACACGCGCGCGCGCGCGCGCGCACACACACACACACACATGTGAACAAATCACTTGAGGATTATCCGTCGGAGACGAAGACAGAGAAGATAGGGGTTGCGGCTCTCGAGTTGCCGCGACTAGATATTTGATCACTGAAATATTCAATATCATATAATTCATATGATCACGTGGATACTCGACGGATACTCGTGATTATTAATCATGAATTTATAACGAACGCTTTTGTTCAGACGTCATCAATCTTACCAACAAGATATCCTTAAGTCCGTCGTTGCTCACGCGATTTTCTTCTTTGTCATAATTACTGACTTGAATAAAAAAAAGCTACTAAAATTTTATGACTTACTTTTCAGAAACTATACTTTTCTTGTATTTCTACATCCTGCATATCTATCGATTAAAAGATAATTGCACATTGACAGTTTTAAACAAAATATATTATTACCGTTTTTAAGGAACATTTTTTTATTGTTTGTTGCTTTTAAGTAATTTATAAAGTTATTATATTAAATACTATATTAAGTTATTATATTATATATTTACAATAATCCGATTTGCGTTGCATTGATGCCGCTGAATTATGAAAACGAGCGCCGCCACAACCAAAAGGGACATTTATCAGGAATGAATCGAATACGAGAGCAAAGACATAAAAAGCGTCACTGTCCGCTGGCGATTTGACGGCTATTAAATTTAATAGTAGTAGAAGAGATGCGCTCAATCGCTCGGTTCTCCTCGAAAGCTCGTTCTTCGCGTCGGATCACCCTGCCCTCTCTCGCCGCTAAAACAATAAAAATGTACCATTAATAATGACCAAGTGACAAATACGACGGAACTTCCGACGCGGGCCGGAAATCGCTAAATGCGTCGTTATTCCAACCCGCAGTTCCCATAAATGTGGTCTGTCATTTTTCGATTTGCGAGATCCTATAGTATATTCCATACTGTCCATCATTTCCTTCCGTTCGTTTCTTCTCCTTCTTACGTTCTCTTTTCACTTTTGATATACGACGCGTCTAACGGTCCACTCTTAGTCACTGGGATGCGGAAGTTCGTGTGATTTTATGATGAGCCTTCTTGGATGCGCTTCTTATTTCAAGATACGTTTAATACAGAGATGGAATTTTGTTGTAATTTCCGCGTGCACGCGGACCGACTTTTATAATTGACGCTCATCACTAATTGTAAGTATAACATATCTCCTCTGGCTGTTCGCGTTTCAGCAACGAATAGTCGTAAAGATACGACATTTTATCTTATAAATATAAATGATCATATCACAAGTACGATAGAATATTATATTATCTTGAGTATTAAATCTTATTCTTGTTATCCCTCGCACAAATCTCTTTTCTTCGGAATAACATGTAATTTTAATTGTCAATGGCCTAGTTTACACCGATCTCTTGATACGCGTATCAAATAGTATATTTGAACTGATCAGCCAATAATCAGACTTATTTACTAGTTATTTACTATTTAATACGCGTATCAAGTGATCGATGTAAACTAGGTCAATAATATATAAACTATTTAAAGAGTAAAAGATTTTAATGCAGACTTTGACAATGTATTCTGAGAGATATTATTCTATTGCACTTGTATTACAATTATTCTTAAAGCACACGTCACATATATATATATGTCATTAATGTCAAAAGCGCGTTATTAAAATGGTAAAAGCAAGGCAGTAGGCAAAAATCAGCACATGAATTACAATTAAATCGCAATTCTGGTTTAATACACACAAGTTATTCCGATAACGCGAATAGTAAATGATAATAGAAAAATGATTTTATTTACGTTAAACGGCACATATACCGCGGAAATAATTGCACATATACTGTCAAGAAAATAGAAATAGAAATTTATTACATAATTCAATAAGAAATTCAAATCCTTTTTTAAAATCCAAGAAAAATACTTGTCTTGTATGCAAAATATTATTCCTGCAATCTTCAAAAATTTTAAGTCAAAATTGTAAAAAATTATTATTTTAATATATACAACTATAAACACATAATGTTGAGAAATCTTTATTTTATTTAGAATTAAGCATCGTCGTTAGAATTTTCGACGAAAAAAAATTTGTTATGAAGATAAAATTAATAAGATTTTTATGATTATTGTGTCTATTGTGTTATGTGAATATTGTGTCTGTTTGTGTATAATTTACAACTTGTAGGTAAAAGTTGTAAATTAAACCACATTAAAGATAACGGGCATTCTATTTTTCTCAATTATTTAATCAAATTTAATTCTTTATATAGGGGAGACTGGGGCTCGTTGGCACTGTTTTCACAATTTCGGCATTTGAGTTTTTATGCAACTAATTATCATGATTAAACAGTACTAATATAATAGAGAGAACATTTCTCTACATTTTCATGCCAGGAACGCTCCTGTATACTGTATAGTTTCTTTGTAATAAGTGAAATACGAACATGCTGCATTGTAGCCCCCATAGTAGGGTAAGTTGGCTATGCGACAAAAGTTCATGTTAAATTAATGAAAACGTAATAGAAACACAAAACGGGTAACAGATACGTACTTCTTGATAAAGATTGTATCTTTTAAAGTTATTTTGTAATGATCGAATAACAAAATCCTATTGCAGAAAAACAATTGTAAACTATTTTAAATGTAGCTTTATTTTTCATCATAAAAATATTAATATAAATATATATCTAGCTTCTATCAGCATTGTAGGTAGCAAATCACATGCTCAAACAGGTCTCACGCGCGCGGCAACAACAAGTCAAGCTAAGCGTGTCAACATACCTCATCCCTACATACGTTTTATTTCAGTCATTTTATTATTACAATAAATTACTGTTGTTAGTCAAAATAACATGTCGTATAGTAACAGAAACTTTTCTTTTAACTAATGATACGTCACTTTGATTTACTTCTCAAGCTGAAGAACATTAGTACGATATTTTGAAACGCTTTAAAATTTACTTGCCACCTCTTGAATCAGAGTTTTCTTTTTTTCTGTTGTAGTACTTGTTTGATTAAAATAAAACTTTGGGAAAAGTACCTATGTCATATAAGAAATATTTTGTGATAACTTTTCCATTGTTTTTTTCGCTATAATAAATACATAAACGGAACGCATTGCCAACTTGCTTCTTGTACCAACAAACCCCGGTCTGCCCTATATGTTTTATATATTTTAAAGGTCGATTGAAAGAAGAGCGAAATTTATTCAACTTTTTTTACAATAAAAAGGAGTAACATATTCTTTTTAGCATTTCGATATTCCTTATATTCTTATCCGTAATAATAAAGTTTCCAAAAATCTCCCTAAGGTTGTACGAATATTTATTTATATAATATACCTATTATCTATTACCTTTACTATATGTTATAAATTATAATCTTTTCTTTCTCGTCTCACTTTTTTCAAAAATAATGTTGAGGAATAGAGATTGCGAAGAAATATATCGAAAAATCTCTTTTGAATTCGTAGATTAAGAGATAATTAAAATGTAAATCTGGTTTTTGACACGAGCACAAGTTTTATCTCAAAAATACAAAATACTTGTAAATTAAATTATACTTTTGTTTATTAATAATAAAGGACAACTAAAAGTATTTCACTTTATACTAAATAGGAGTGATATACGGAGTAATTTATCCACGCGTACAATCTAAGAAAAAAAGTTTATACAATCTTTTGCTTCTAACCGTCATAGTTCAATGTGGTGACATATACATATACAAGGTGCCCCACAATCACCGTGCAATATTTAATAATATTTTCATATTTAATGGAAATTGATTAAAATAAAAAATCGTAATGTAAAACGTAGAAACAAAAACACAATAAATAAATGGATAAATAATTAACTATAGATTTTCGAAAATAAAATTGACAAATAACAAGAAAAAGATGAGCTTTGAGCGTCAAATGCGTTTAATTCTATGCGAGTTAATGTTATTCTTCAATTACTAACACGATATTAATACAATATGTTAATACAACATACAAGTTATAATTCTGACGTTTCGGCTTTGCTTTAAGCCATTTTTAAAATTATCTTACTTTTCTATATTTTTACCATGGCTTATTCAGTTTGTCATTTTCATATTTTCTGGGCTGGTTTGAGTTAATCAGCTTTGCTTTTCTTTGTCGGTTAGGTCCAACTTTTATTTTTGTTTTCAATTGTATTACACTGTTGGAAAATTTTTGTAGTTTTGTTAAAAAAAAAGTCCTTGTTAAAATTTTTGTGTAAAATAAGCAACACATACATGTGTAGATTTAACATATGCCTGCTATGTTAATTAAACTCAACAAATTAAAAATGTAAAATTATTAAAATAATTTAAAAAATATGTTAAAATAACACAATTTGAACGTACGTATTTATTAAATGTGTTAAAATTTACAGAAAAAGAGTGTTGATTTTACTCTATAACAGAAGTGGGAATAAAAATTTACAGAAAAAGAGTGTTGATTTTATCTTACAATCTTAACTTTGACATAAAAGTTATGTTAATTGTATACACATAATTAATCTCAAATTACGATCAGAATTACATTTCCTTTCTGTTGAAATATTTTAACATAGTATCGGTGTTACTATTTAACACATCCATATTATGTTAAATTAACACGAAAATTTGAGTAGACCGTTTGGGACATGTGATTTATGTTATATTTAACACAAATTTTCCAACAGTGTACTATAAACATAATAAAATTTCACTTGTATTTCCTCGTGAAAATTGTTGTCTTTGGATCATTCAATCTTGAAGTGCTTATCTATTCTCATCGGAGAGTGTAAAATTATTTAATTTACCTGTTATCGTGTTTCGTTCAAGATAATTCAAAGCAGAGTCAAAACGTCCGAATTATAGTTATATAGATATCATATATTAATCATTAAATTACATAATGTTAACCAATGCGCAGTTAACTGTGTTTAACTCTAAAGCAAAGCAAAGCTGTAGCTTTGTCGGCAACTTTGTCGCTGTCGCTATTGCTATCGCTATCGCCTATTGTGCAAGGGGCTTTAAATTCCCCTTTTTCTTGTTACTTGAAGATATAATAGTTTTGAAGTTATAATGATCAAAATTGGCCGATAGGTAATATTGTGTGCAATTCACGCGCTGAAGTCTATAAATTACAATTAACAGAGAGACTGCCGTCTAAATTTTACCACCGCACGGCTCTGACATGACACAAACATCTAACGAAATTCGGCGTAGTTAGGGCATTATGCCTGACGAATATATTTGTGAGAGATCGCTTGAAAAGGACCGGATCCACGGTCGAAACGTAGCGTTGTAATCAATAAAATTTGGCCAGTTGGGTCGCTCGCAATATCTCTGTTAATTGTAATTATTCACTGGCGACTCAAATTCTCTAATTCTATAAATTACACTTATTCCAATTTATCACCCGTTATTAATATGTTTATAGTTCAATTGATATTGATTTCTACAGCTTTTTATTTCCCATTTTGTTTCCTAATTACTTACATATGTATATGTAGGTACTACGTAGGTGTAACAAATAAACAGATAAGAAATTAGGAAACAAAATCAGCTGTACAATAAAAATTAATGTCAGTTGAATGAGGTATAACAAATAATAAGTCCCGAGCCCGCGAATTGCACGCGATGTCATTAGACAATCTTGATCGCTTATAACTCTAAAGCCGGTTCTACAATACGTCGCAAACGATGGCAACTGTTAGTTGAAAAGTGTTTTTTCCACGTTGTGCTTGTCAATTGCGGTTGTCAAAAGAGAGTTGGTGAACTTTTAACTTTTTTGGCGACACTGGCGACAGTAATCATACTTATTTCAATACAGAACCGATTATTATCGAAAAAACATTAAAATTAAAGATATTAAAATTTCGACCTGTTAATATACTTTAAGATATGTGCAACAATGAATAATATTAAATAGAAAACAAAAATAATATAGGATGTAATTTACACCCTACGCGCTCTTTTAGATCTCAAATTTTCACGCGCCCACTGGGAGGTTAATTGATTGCTATATTAATTGCTACTTAGCCGCTCATTAAATGCACCAAAAGTATATTATATAGTATAATCATATACGGTGGTTGTGGGACACCTTATACATATATATATGAATGTGCTAAAGTGATATTATCCCCTCGTGTAAAACAACTCTGGTCGATTGAGATAGACGATGGTCTCGATGATATGTTAGGTATCATGCAAGCAACACGTACGTTGCTGCCCTTTCAACGATATCGCGCTTGGTCGAATTGATTCTACTTGCAACACGCATCACGTTGGAGCTGAACGTTTCCTGGTAACGAATTATTAATAACCGGTACTCGCAACGCGAGCTGTTGTAAGTCAATTGCTGACCACGGTGCTGCAACGAGAAACGTATCACGTCGCGCGCATCGCATCGCGCTGTATCGCGTTGCATCGCGTCGGATCGCATCGCGTCGGATCGCATCGCGGCGATGTGCCCCGCGCGGTATCTTGAAAACGGCGACCTTCGTGCACCCGAGATTGCACGCGCGAGGACATTTTTGCGACGCTCTTCTTGACGCCCCGCGAACGGAGACGGAGCAGCGAAAGAAAGAGGAGCAAAGGGGAAAAAGAAGAAGGAGAGGGAGCACGCGCTTTGATCCCAAACAATATCGATACGCGTATGGATCACTAGTGCGCTCAAAAAAAGAAACGCCAGTAACAGACGCAACTCCATTTTATATGCATACTCGTTATTCGCATGTATGTAAATAGATATAGAGTCGATGTGACTTAGGGAAACTCCAACAACATAACTTTCGTTATAGCGTGGAACATCATAGACTTCTTTTTACATGAATATTCCTCCATAGATACGATAATTATATCACGAATAACAGATTGTATTTTGTAACAATCATACATCGTTGAAAACATTATAAGCATTATGATATCATTGGAATAACTATTTTGAGTATTATTTATTGAAGCAAAGCCTGAAATAAATTGCTGCAGTTGACAGCATTGCATTTTTTTGCATTTTCAGTTCTTTTTAATGCTTTTTAAAGATACAGTGCCAGACTAGAGTCAAGCTCAACAGGGTCTTCTTTCCCCGCTAATTTTTCCAAGCCCGTTCCCTTTAATAACATCCATTTGAAGAAGTTACTATTATGTATTTAATTTATTATTTAAAAAATGTAAAATGTATTAATTTCTCTTTAATATGTTAATAAAAGTTTAAAAATGCGCATCATAACTGTTAGTTTCCAAAAAAACCAGTAATGTTATTATTGAATTGTATAGTAGATAATTTAATTAGTTGAAAATAATTTTGAATTATTGATTAAAAGCAATTAGTATATACCTACTTATATTTGATTCACAGAGAGAGACAGAGAGAGAGAGAGAGAGAGAGAGAGCGAGAGAGAGGGAGATTCGGTATCTCTAGAACCATATTTTATATACATTTATATTTCTTAAACATTTATATAATTTTATTCACATATATTTATAATTATATATAAATATATTATTTAAACATATATATATCTATAACAAATACATTTATAAATATAAATAATATAAATAATATTATATGTATAAATATATATATTTTATCTAGAGTTCCAGATCTACTTGTATAATTTATTAATACCAGTTTTCAAAGACATTTGGAGATAAAAATCATAAATCATCAAAGTGTCGAGATAAGTGCTTAAAATTAATCAATCAACTGAGAATTTGCTCATGCTATGCATGGTATATCGCATATGCAGTGAAGACGTCCTCCAACATCGATTCGCTTGCACTCAATCCAAATTTCTGTTGCGCAGAAAATCAAGTGACATCGTGGTAACGCGAGTGAATCACGGCGAGAAGGCAGAGCTCCCCGGGTGTCAGGTCGCATCTGGCATCCACAATCAACACTCCACGTAGCTTCGGTGACGTCACGTCCGGTCGTGTGTGCCGAATAAGCAGAAATCGCGTAACCGAACTCTATCCGTGGGGAACCGTTTCAAAAAAAGGAGAGAATACACCGGCACGAAGCACGTGTCAAATCAGGAGATACGTCGTGTTGGAACGCGAGCATATTTCAACGCCAAAAAAAAACAAAGGTACACAGTTGAGGTTGTTTTAACACAATCTTAATGTACTAAGAATGGCAAAGAATCTCAAAATTATCTAACACAAAGAAAATAATCAACTTATAATTATAGCTCTTTTGAAATATTTTCTCAAACTATCTATAGTCCCTATTGTCCCTAATACTGTTGTTAAAAAATATGTAACATATGTAGAGCGTGTGTATGTAAAACACACACACACAATTATGACGTCACTTTCAGAATATAAAGTATGTGTCAAAAAATAAACAAACTTAATAACAAATCTCTGATTAATTTGAAATCAGTTTTTCTTAGCAAAAATATTTACAGAAAATACAATACCTAGTTAAAAGATCATTAATTAACGGAAGATGCAACGTTTCTCTAATACAAGAGTGTTATGTATGCGCAATCAGGAATTGTACACGATATCAAGAATAACTCAAGACTATTTTAATGCAAGAAGTTCAATCGATACAGTTGTTAGAGAAACGCACGCACTTGTTCTCTTGTCGTTGCTATGCTCTACTCGCATGTTTTAATATGAGCTATTATAACACCAGTATAACATAACAAAGAGAATATCATAATATATAAAAATATAATATAAAAATATAAAGAATACATACTATATACGGATATATCATAAGAAAATTTTGTCTACTAAAAAATTACAGTGTAAATTTTAAATTTTTTCCAAAATCCAATTTATGCCCTCATAATCTTAATAAAATGATAAAAAATTTTCTAACTAATTAGAATCAACTTTTTCTTAGTAAACACATAAAAAATTTAGTAAAATTTTCTAATTTTTAATTATATGCATAATAGGGAAACACGGAAATATCTCCATTCGATTTTGATGAGCTTGTAATATATACATATCATATATGTTGAAATCTAGACTAAAATAGAGGACTTGTATTTTTTTAGAAAACATCATCGTTTAGGGGTGAAACATTTCATTTTCTTAAAAGATATGTAGCCATACATATCTTTAGAGATAAAACTTCTCTTTGATCGAAAAAATTTCTTTACAATGTTTTCAAATTCTTAAAAAAATGTTATAATTTTTAACATCTCTCACTACTTTTTTTTCATAATCCAAAAAATGTTTTCGACTAAATGAAAGGATATTTTATGCCAAAATCAATTACATATTACAAAGTCATATTCCAAAATAGCAAATCGAAAAACAGATTTAAAAAATCTTTAGAAACGCGCTATCTTAATATCCATGCTATATAGCCACTAGCCGCCTACTCACACAACACGTCCACGCTACACGTTTCCTTTGTACTTTCTCATAATTAGAGAATATGACGATTATTACAGATATGTAAACATTATCACAACAACAATACATAATATTTCAACGTATGTAACAACGTAAATAACAACAATAGTAACAGTATTGATTACTTTATATATAATAATAATAAAAAATTTCTTAATTTTTTTGTTATAAAGGGTACCTATATATACGCTCTCTAGAAGTATAATAAAACTTTATTTATAAAAAGCGTATATAAAGCGTATGTAAAATACTATTTTATTTAATGAAAAATCTTTTTTTTAATTACAAATAAAAAAAGTAAATACCCGGGTAGAATTTTGTCGAGGCGTGCCCCAAGTCTGTAAAGGGCCTAAACAGGCATGCCCTAAAATAGGATCGCCAATATTGGGACTAGATAGGCATGTCGTACAATAGGCATACCATTGTCGGATCTAGAAAGGGACTAGAAAGGCAAATTCTGGATAGAATAACCTAAATAGCCCCAGAATAGGCACTGGCATGGATGCCATTATCAAGGTCTACAAACGTTGGGCCTAGAAAGGGACTAGAAAGGCAAATTCTGGATAGAATTTCCTTAATAGGCCCAGAATAGGCACTGACATGGATGCCACTATCAAGGTCTGCAAACGTTGGGTCTAGAAAGGAACTAGAAAGGCAAATTTTGGATAGAATTTCCTTAATAGGCCTAGAATAGGCATTGGCATGGATGCCACTATCAAGGTCTGCTAACGTTGGACCTAGAAAGGGACTAGAAAGGCAAATTCTGGATAGAATTTCCTTAATAGGCCCAGAATAGGCACTGACATGGATGCCACTATCAAGGTCTGCAAACGTTGGGCCTAGAAAGGGACTAAAAAGGCAAATTCTGGATAGAATTTCCTTAATGGGCCTAGAATAGGCACTGGCACGGATGCCACAATCAAGGTCTGCTAACGTTGGGCCTAGATTGGTATGCCCTAAAATAGGTCTACCATTGTTGGGCCTAGAAAGGGCCTAAAAAGGAATTTTCTAAACAGGCACTAACATGAAAGCCTACGATTGTTGCCGTGAAATTATAGGTTTTACAATTTTTTTACATAAAATTTATTTCTTTTATTATCATAAAATAATTCATTGATTTAATTATTATGTTTCTTAAGATGATTTTTAAAAAATTATATATTTGCGCTGGTTACGACATATGTAGACTATATATAACACTTACATCAAATTAAGAAGTAGAGTCTACCACGTAAGGCAGTTGGCTCACGATCCAGAGGTCCCGAGTTTGAATCCCACCAAGGTAAAGTGTTGTTTTTCAAATACGAGAAAATATTTATAATTATAGACTGCATCTTAAGAAACAAATTTAGTTATAAAATAGTAATAAAATTTAAAAAAAAAATAATTTTTTAAATGTAAATATTGTATAAGGATTACTGGGA
Organism: Temnothorax curvispinosus; assembly: GCF_003070985.1. NCBI lineage: Eukaryota > Metazoa > Arthropoda > Insecta > Hymenoptera > Formicidae > Temnothorax > Temnothorax curvispinosus. The sequence continues at coordinate 17,629 of NW_020216562.1, read as the reverse complement.
AGTTGGACATGTCTGGATAGGGCCTAGTTAGGCGTGCTAGAATAGAGCCTAGTCAGATATACAAATCAGGCTCTGACTTACACAAGCGTTACATCTCTGTGCAGGTCCTAACCAGGCTTCCTTGATAGGGCCTAGACATAAATGGGGAAAAACTGTCTACAGCCTTTACAGGCCCCCTTTTAAAGTTCTACCCGGGTAATGGCTGGGTTAATATTTTTTATAGTTTTAACTGTTATATTCACTCTGAAAGAAAAAACCCGATTTTTCTCAAAAGAGTTTTACCTCCTACAAGTATATATGATCACGTATAAAAAAAATATCTATTTTTATCTAAATCTCTACATATCACAAGCTCATCAAAATCGGAAGGAAAAACACTTCGGTATATTTTAAGTGTATTTTAAAACTTTAAAATTTCAAGTTAAAACTTTATAAAAGTAACGCTCATCTAAAACTATAAAAGTTGTAGTTCTGTTATAAATATCTACATTTGTTGCTTTAATTTTATGTTAGTTCACAAAAAGCAAAACTCAATCACTTATACTTATAATTTGGGAATCAAGTCATCAGTGTCTTAACAAGCCTGGGAAAGAAAAATGTCCTCGAAAATGTCAAAGAAAAATTGATTTCAAATTAGTCATAAGTCGTAGAATCTGAATATAAAAATTAAATGTTTTATTTTGTAAGTATTGCTTTTGAAGAAACAAATTTGTCAAAACTAAAGGAAAAAATTGTCTTAAAAAGTATTTTTCAGAATTTCAGAATATTCTGTAAAAATATTTAATCGCTCTTTATTAAATTAGAACTTAATAGTATTTTTGTGTAAATTCATATACTATTTTTCACTTAAACTACGCACTGATTAATTATTTATCAGTCTTAAAACATACTTTTTAGAACAAACCTTTTTGTTAGAATAGTAAATCCAACATATTTAAATTAATAATCAACTTAACTTTTTGATGTTACTAAACACCTTTTGATGTTACTAACAATAAGTTACTTTTAATAAGGATGCTTACAATTAGTAGCGCAGTTTGAGTGAAAAAAAGTTTATAAATTTACACAAAAAAATACTATTAAGCTCTATTTTAGTAAAGAGCAATTAAATAATCTTACAGAATATTCTGGAATTCTGAAAGTGTGCAGACAAGTAATTATTCACAATTATTATTATTATATTATTATATTAATAGTATTATTAAATACATATACATTATTGCATTATTATTATTATTATTATTATTATTATTATTATTATTATTATTAT